>NW_022631033.1:4892282-5166341 GCF_010015895.1 Lontra canadensis
GTATATATATATGTATATATATATATATATACATACACACACACACATTTTTTAAATAAAATTGTCTTCAATCTTCTCTAAAGTTTCATTTCATGATTAATAAATTTGAAATCATCAACTTTAATTGATACTTTTGTATTTTTAAATGAGCAAACACTGTTTTTACAATGCACTAGGGACATGTTAAGCTTAGAAAATTATTCTAAATGAAGTATAGTCTCAGTTCTAATATATGTAATAGAATAATTTGTAAATATTTAAGAAACAGGAGTTTTACCAATAGTTCATCTTTTGTCTCTATTCATGATACTTCCCACTGACAAATGCTTATTTTACAAGGTAAAACATGTCTGATTGGTTTTTCTCTATTTACACTTCTTTTAAATGCTTCACCAAATTTAGTACTGCAAAACCAAAGGCCTTGGCATTTTCCTTCTATTACAGTATAGGACATAACATATACACAACTAAAATTAAAGCCATCATCAAACGAATTAAGCTATCCCACAGAGTAATTATAGGATGTCACAATTAAACATTCTAGGTGTTTGGGGTCTCCTTGCTGTTTACTTTGTTTTAAATAAATGTCAGCTTCCAAAATTGTCAGAAGCTGAAATTTGGTGTTTCATTAATTTAAACATCTTCAACTGTTTTTTTTTTA
Source organism: Lontra canadensis (assembly GCF_010015895.1). Lineage (NCBI taxonomy): Eukaryota > Metazoa > Chordata > Mammalia > Carnivora > Mustelidae > Lontra > Lontra canadensis. The sequence goes on from NW_022631033.1 coordinate 4,892,944, forward strand.
ATGAATTGCAACCAACATTTATTGAATTTATTTACAAAAAAATGTTCAATATTGTTCTAGAATACAGAAGCTGATTTTTTTTAATTTTAAATTTTAAAAAAGATTTTATTTATTTATTTATTTATTTTATTTAGAGCAGGAGAGCAGAGAAAGAAAGACAGAGAATCTCAAGAGGACCTTGGGCTGAGCGTGCAACCCGACGCGGGGTTCATTCTCAACACTCTGATGTCGTGATCTGAACCAAAATCAAGAAACAGATGATTAACCAACTGGGCCACCCAGTGCCCCCAGAAGCTGATTTATAAAGTAGGTTTTAAAGGCTCAAATATTTCTAAAACATAATTGATCACAGGCAACAAACAAGAACAATATATACAGATAAGCTGATTTTATATTTAATATGAGCATTATCAAAAATTACTTTTGAAATACTTTTCATCTTTGTTGCCTGTGACTGATAATATTTTAGAAACATTAGAGCCTTTAAAACCTACTTTTTAAACCAGCTTCTGTACACTATTGTAATACTGACCATTTTTTTGGTAGGTAAGTTCTCTAATTTTATATATATATATATACACACATATACATGCATATGTATATATATATATGCTAATTATATATATGTACTAATTATATATATATAAAATTGTATTTGTGAATTTTGAAGGTTATGGTTTTTTCCTGCTATTTTTTGATGCTTTCTAAGTGACATTATGAACTATTTCAACCACAATTAACCCCAAATACATTCATATTAAATAACGTCCTTAATTCAGCAAGACAGTTTTACTATGATGTTTTCCTTCCCCAAAACAGTCTTTGTAGATTTTTCATGTTTCAAAAACAACGGATGTTCTTCTTTGAGGTTAAAATGCAACATTTTCATTGTAGCATTCACAATAATCTCTGCTCTTTCACTTTCCACATAAAGAATTTTTAAGAGCTTTACTTTTCTGCCATAAATTTGTTAAAAAAAACAAAACAAAACACAACCTGCTGTTGGACTTAGCATAATATTTTAGTTTGACAAATGCTGCTTTTCATGTGTCCCCTGCTGCGGTGTTTGTGAAGTTACATCAGTACTAACGTCTAGTCCTTGACCTTTCCTGTACGCACCCCTCACCCCTTATGCACACTCTGAACTGGGACGAAGATGAATTAATCAACAAGAAGAATCATTTGATCTAAATGAAAACTGATGATGTATCTGCAGAGGGCTCCTTGCATGGCCTTTCTTCTGCTCAACATGTCAAACCACCACTTTGGCCACGACTTTGAAAAATAATGACATACTTTTGAAGTAGATGCCTCTGCTCCTGACTCAGTATCTGGATTTTATGTGGACAAGTTATATCAATCAGTACGAGCCCCGGGGCAGATGGAAAATATCAACAAGCATTTTCTTTTCTTTTCTTTTTTTTTTTTTTTAAGATTTTATTTATTTGACACACAGAGAGAGAAGTCACAAGCAGGCAGAGAGGCAGGCAGAGAGAGAGAGGAGGAAGCAGGCTCCCTGCCGAGCCCTGGACCCTGGGATAATGACCTGAGCTGAAGGCAGAGGCTTTAACCCACTGAGCCCACCCAGGCGCCCCTCAACAAGCATTTTCTATAAGTGATGTGCTTGTCAGGAATCTTCTTCGATAACACAACCATTCCTTGATTAAAAAAAAAAAAAAGATTTATTTATTTATTTGAAAGAGAGAGAGAGCAGGGGTATGGGGCAGAGAGGGAGACAGAATCAGCATGGGTCTTGTGACCCTGGGATCACACCTGAGCCAAGACCAAGAGTCAGGGGTGCTTAAGAGACTGTGGCATCCGGGCACCCCATGTCTTGATTTTTTAACCCTCATTCAGTTTGTTTGTTGCTGCTGTTTTCTTCTTGATGGCGAAAGGGTTTATTGGAAAAGGGGGCAGCCCAGCGGAGATCAAGGGGTCCCTGTAGGATGGATGGCGTGAGGCAGCTGACAGGGGAAGACGCGAGGTGGACTCCTGCCACACTCTGGGGCCCAGGTGGTCGCAACGAAACAAAACCAGTTTTTGAAAAAAGAAAAACCAAAGGCCAAGATTGAGGAATCAAAGAAAAAACCTTCAAAGGACCCACTGCAGGTGAAGATGTTCAAACGGAATTAAACCCCTCCACCAGACGCTCCGCTCCCGTAAGGCTTTGCCTGAGGGTTCTCGGAAAACATCATCAAGAAAAAACCTTCTGCCTGGTGAAAGGTTTATTTCCTCACTATAGACTAAAATGAAGGCGGCTCATTTTGTAAGATTAATATAACCTTGATTACAAAGCCAGACAAGGAACAAAATCCATAGCATCGCTCTGAAAATCCAAAGTCTAACATCTAACTAAATCCAGCAATGCGTTAAAAAATATAAAACATCCCAATGGACCCGAGTATATTCCGGAAATGCAAGACTCTCATAACATCAGAAATATTCTATGATTTAATTCACTTCAATCAACTATACAAAAATTATGTCATTGAATACATGCATAAAATTTTTGATAAATTAAAAAATCTAAATTAATATGCAATAGCTGAAGATTTTATAAAATGGAAACTGCCTTCCTTACACGGAGAAAAAAAAAGCATGCGCAAAAATCTTACAGCCAACATCATTTACAATAGAAACAACTGGCTGTGCTCCCTTTACTACTTGAAACAAAGCACTACGATCACTCAACTTAATGCTGAAGTGGTTGGCTGGGTAAGTAAAGCAAAGAAGGAAAAAAAGAAAGAAAGAAAGAGTCAAATTTACCAATAGGCACCAGACGTTCACACCCTCCCAGCGTCACCCACCTGATGTGGCAGCCACTACCGCAGGGACCAGTTCCATCTGAATCCCAAGCAAACTCGCTCTCAGGGCAACCTCCTCCTTGCCCAAGTGGCGTTCTGTTGTGTCCTGCCCTGTAGTCTCCTGTCATGCCACAGCAGGAGACATGACGGGACCCTACTCAGCACTGTGGTTGTGAGCCTCAGGAAGGGGACTGACCTATGCCCCATGGGCCAACCACTGGCTCAAGAGAAGTAGCAAACAAAACGAACTCTAACCTTTTTCTTCCTCCAGACAGACTTTCTAGAAATGCAGTTCATTTCACGATTTGGGGGAGGTTGCATTAAATCAAGCAAAGAGCTACAATTAGCAGTAGCTAATTCATTGGCTCTCCGTTTTTTTCCCCTGGCATGACCTTGACATTAGTTCTTCTCCCTGAGATTACTTTCCCTAGTGAAAAATCACATACGTCTTAGTCCAAGATTCTTTCTAAGAGACAAAAGCTAATGGCCCTGGAATGCAGACTGTCACACGGGGATTGTGCAGCTGGGTCATTGCAGAGCCTCAGGTTTCGTACAAACCAAACCCTGGTGCCCATCTGGCAGTGAGAACTACGGACCCTCCACAGCGTTCTGACCAAGGCCGTCGCCTCTGTGGATAGTTGTGAAGAGGGGCAGGTGCAGGGGAAGCGCTGGCAAACACGGTGGCCAGGGCAGGAGCAGTTCGGGGAGCGCGGGAACTAACAGATGGGGGCGGGCTGGTTTATATTAACTACATTTGGAATCTCTGGTGAAAGAAGCTAAGTTAGGGCGGTCAGCTTTCAACTCAAAGTACACCATGGATTCTGAGGGACTTGAAAGATAGTGTCGTCTCTGTGGGTACAGAGCAAAATACGCGGGACCTCGCAGCCAGGATCCAACTGCAGATGTGTTGGTAAGACCGTAGAGAAGACCCCCCCTAGTGCCAATACTCTCCAGGGTCAGAACTAGAACCCTGGTACAGAAGACCAGAAACCTGATGGTGAGGATATGAGTCTGGAGAGCTTGAATGCTGAGAGTCTCATGGAAGGCTTTGTTTGTTTGTTTTTTAAGATTTTTTTTTTTTTTTTTGAGTGAGAGAGCACAAGTTGAGAGCAAGGGTGGGGCGGATGTGGTGGGGGTAGGGCAGAGAAGCAGGGGCAGGAAAGTGGGGCAGGAGGAGGGAGACAAGCAGACTCTGCCCTGAGTCCAGAACCTGGCACAGGGCTCCATCCCAGGACCCTGAGATCATGACCCGAGTCAAAACCAAGAGTCGGATGCTTACCTGATGGCACCCAGGGGCCCCTCTCCTGAAAGTTTTGATTGGTAGAAGCAATCTCTGATTTTTCCAGAGAAAAGTAGCCTCACTCTGACGAGAGGAAATGCAGTGACTTCACTGAGGCAGGGGTGTGCCACAATGATGCAGACTTTCCTTGGGATTTGCCACCTGGCTTCTCGCTGCTTCCAGGTTAAAACCAGAAGCAGGACACATCTCTTCCTGACAGGACAATTATAGTTTCTGTTTGGGGAGGAAAAAAGCTATATGGCCACAGAAATTGCAGAAACTGGTTAAATGATACTGAAGAGAACAGGGGAACACATGGGTCATAAGGCGTTAAAGGCTTTGAACTGGAGGTACTAAGCGGGGGTTACTGATACGGGGGTACACAGCTATGTCAGAGTTTCAGTGTGCTCTCAAGGACACCAGGATGTGGTCCTAATAGCTTAACTGGCTCCTTGAGCCACTTCTTTGACATGCAAAGACTTGACCTCTGAATAAGGTGATGATGCCAGAACTTTCTGGGCACAGTATTGAGGGAAATGTCAGACGTCTCAGTGAGGTGATAATGTTGAATGAGATTAACTCTGTAGAATGTGAGAAACTCCTTCTCATAATGTTCCCTGAGATGGTCCAAGGACACACCTTTTACTATGAAAATAAGAAACGTACTTCTGAGAGAAGCACAAAGATATTTGAGAAAACATCATATTCTCTGTAGGCCACGGTTGAGGGTAAGATGTGCTGTTGTGTACCAGTGAGGATGGTAGGGTTGCAGAATGACACAGCGATTCCTGATCCCTTTTGAGACAAGGCAGATGTCATTACTACAGTGGACAGTAAGGACAGAGTGCCCACAATGGTTACTTCATCATGGTGTTCTCACGGTGAAGAGAGAACAACCAGTTAGCGATATATATGGGGTGTGGTGTGGTGTGGTGTGTATACGTGTGTGTGTGTGTGCGTGCACATGTGTGCGTGTAACTTTTCTGCGCTGCTATTATTTACACAATCTGGTAACCTGAAGGCTGGTATCAGTTGACAAATGGAATATTGTGGTTCATCACCAACTTTCTAGATCAAAATCAGTTCACAAACCAAGAGCTTTCCACAACGTGAAAAATGTCATAAATGCTTCTTCAACTTTCCCCAACAAGTTCTATGACTATTTTCCAAAGTAATGCACCAAAGATAAAGGTCAGGATATCCAGGTATTTTGCAGCTAGCAGAAATGGAGCCTGAGCTGGTGTTGATACCAGGAGGTAACTAAAACCATTTTGATTCTCTGGATAGACAAGATGCATTTAGAGGTGGCATGATAAACGGAGGTTTAGCTAAGGCCTGTTTCAGAGTAGGGCTAATGGATCTGAAGATTCACCCTGGGATCACTCTTCTGCTTTCCTAGTGTATAAGAAAATATGTGTGCATAAATATCACTTGGGAAAAAAACAAAAACGAACAAACAAACAAAAAAGACAACACACACATTTCTCTTCAGAATGAAGGTTGGGTTACCGCACCATCCAAACCACTGAGATCAGCCAAAATACTGGCCGAAGGTGAGTGAAATCTGAAATGAATACTGAAGGAGAAGGGGATGGACACCAGGTATAAAGTCAGCAAATTCACAGCAGCAAGGACTGCAGCTTGCCCCACCCCCCCATCTTTCTGGAAATCTTTGTGGAGTCTACATCTTGCTGCCATCTTGAAGGGACAGTGCCAGATCTCCTCTCAGGAAACAAGTCACAGCATCTCTTCTCACATTAATGGAGACCCTCTATCGTACTAAGATGAAGAGGGCAAGTAACAATGGAGTGACGGAGTGTGTCCGAAAGAGGTCCGAGACTCTAGCAGACACATTCTACAGACCACGTCAACTTTTATTGGGCTCCTTAACTATGGCTTCTTCCACCACTGATAGGGACTGACTAGTCCATGATTTAATCAGTTTCCACTTGGACACAACTGGAGAGGGCCTTGCTGCTTCCCCAAGCTGAGTCCCCTCTGCTTCACAGTGTATGCTGGGACATGAAGCTCGTAGACATTGCACTGTAACCCTTTGCTTAATTGGAGGAGAGAGCCAATGGGTTCATTCTTCTCCTTTTTTCCCTCAGGGCATACTGTCCTACAAAACAACTAAAATGGACTTCTTGGTAAACAAAACCAATGGTCAGTGCTTAGTGGCCGCTAGTTTGACAGCATATGTCATATTGGCTCTCCCTCCTCTGCTTCCCTATCCCAGACCCTTGATTGTGTTCCTGGAATTGTACTTGCTAATAAATTGGTAGCACATAAGCCATTTTATGAGATGCTGTTTTCTAGGCGTCCCAGACTAGAACAGAAGGGAGTCAACAAGTGGTATCATGTACAGACAATATGCTCATTGTTAAAGAAAATACAATAGAATCATCAGACAAATGTTTAAAACAAATTAGAGTTCTGCAAATTTGTCAGGTACAAGATGATCGGCAATAATGAGTCAGAAAAACATCATGAAAAGAAAGTATTATTCACAGTGAGAGTATTAAAAACAGTGCCAAATGAGCACAGAAGAAAAAAAACACTTAAGCAGATTATACAAAATAAAACACTCACATTGTCATAAATACAAAGGAAACTGTGTCTCCTAAAGACAGCCCAAGACAGCGTGAAGAAATGATGGATAGTTAATGTATTGTGTTGGGAAGAAATGGTTCATTGTGTGAAAAAGAATAATACTGAGTCTCCACATGAAAATAAAAAGTTTTAAGAGTTTGACATGAGTCCCTTCTCCAGCCTAAAGAAAGTGGTCCCTACACGGTATTAACCTTGAAGTGCCAACATGAGAGTCCTATGGTCAGCTATGTATGAAAGTCTGTTCCGGGATCGTCCTCAGTCGGCGGGACTGTATAGACTGGATGCTTCATGGCATGACTGACGGACAGGGAGCTGCTCATTCAGCCTGACTCTTGCTAGCAAGACATTTAAGTAGAAGGAACCTGAATGTCATGGCTTTGTTGCACTGATACGTTTTCTGCATCGTATCAGCTTCCTGCCAACCTCTCCACCGTCTTCAGAGGGGATGACTAAGGACATCCTGAATCTCTGTCTCAGTGTCTATGTCCTGTGCGATGCTCTTTCTACTCTCGGTTCTGCTCCCTGTCCGTGTCCTTTCTAAGGTGACCCAGTGTTGACTAAGCCCAAAAGAGCTCTTTGATTTGGACTGACAATCTGAGCAAAGGCACTTCCGATGGTTTTGTATCCATACCACACACAGAAGTGAACACGTGACGTGTGGAGAACCTCCATGGAAAAGGCACCCATGTAAAGGTGGCCGTAGAGAAATTAGAATGTCTGAGTGGTTTTAGATAGGAATACCTCAAAATCAGAAATTTGTGTTGATGTAACCCTGTTAACAAATTAAACAGATTGATGACAGATGAAGAGAAGACATTTGGAACATCCAAAAATGTTAAAGAATTAATATCTACAATATCAATGGAAATATTGAAAATGTGTGAGAGTACCTGTAATTCTAATTTAAAAGAAAGCAAATGACATATGTAGGAAATTCACAGCATAGAAAACTGGAAGGCTAACAAGTAACAGGGAACAGCTGTAAAAATAGAAGGAAGTAGACAATCAGCACGAAGCCTTTTCAGAAATAACAAAAAAAAAAAAAAGCTGATTTTAAATTTAGAAACACTATGTAATCTAAAATCAAATTTTAAAAATTTGATAATAAATCACCGGTATTTTGATATAATACACTAATAAGCCTTGAAATATGATAATTAAAATAAAAATAGCATGCATTTCAAATGAATTGGTGTCTTACACATGATAGAGAGAACCACATTTTGCTAGATTTTACCTGGCAATAGTTTAATCCACGTATACCCCAAGGAGGTCAAATCCCAGAGAAGTGTTGATAGAAAAAAATAAAGACACTTTATGAAACCTTGCAACTCAATGCTTTTTTTTTAACTGATAAACTTTACTGGGGGGCAGTTTTAATTTTATGGAAAAATTAAGTGTAAAATAGAGTGTTGCCATATATCCCCTGATCCCCAAGTCCAGTGTCCCCTTATTAACATCTAACATTAGCCAACACTGATACATTATTATTAACTAAAGTACACAGATTAATCAGCTTCATTTCTTGTGTTGTACAGTCTATGGGTCTGACAAGTATGTAATGACATGTATCCACCATTACAGTGAGGATAGAGATAGACAGATCCCTATATGCATATCTGTCTCCCACATATGTTATAAAAAAATAAATATGCCCTAGAATGTCATCTTTATGAGACACATGGGCAGACTCAGATATGATGAGACAGCTTCAAGAAAGTCAGATCAGGGGCTCCTGGGTGGCTCAGTTGGTGAGACATCTACCTTGAGCTCAGGTCATGATCTCAGGGTCCCAGGATCAAGACCAGTATCAGGCTTCCTGCTCAGCGGGGAGCCTACTTCTCCTTTCCCACGGCTGCTCTCCCACTTGTATGCTCTCTCTCTTTCTCTCTCTGTCAAATAAATAAATAAAATCTTAAAAAAAAAAAAAGGAAAGAAAGTCTGATCAATTTTATGGAGCCAATAAAACCCCTTGGAAGTGTTGGCCTAATGCCTTGCTTACAGAGCTCCCCACAGCCTTACCAGGCCCTGCTACAAAATACTAGTCATCTCTGCAGAGGTCTGGACTCAAGGTCAACTGCTACAGTTGCAGCCTATGAAAAAAACAAGGCCCTGAATTCTTTTCCTGACAGAATGAGCCTAAGACCCCATCCAGGTTGTACCAGCTCTCAGAGCATGCCCACAGCCCATTCTCTTCATCCTAAGATAACCTCCTGACATCAGGGACTCAATTCTTCCTCATTCTCAGGTCAAGTCTCCACCCCAAAGTAAACATGAGAATGTATGGTACATAATACATATATGTATATATTTATATACACACACAGTCATACATACATGCTATATATTTATACGATAATATGTGCTACATCTATCGACCTATCATTACCGATCTGTCTCCCATGATAGGTTGACAGATAGATAGGTAGATACAGACATATCACATATTAGAATTGCGTTGTTCCCCAACTCCCCTGCGTTTCTTGTATGAACCCTCCCTCCTCCAAACTCCTGGTAATTGCTGATCTTTTACCATCTTCATCGTTGTGTCTTTTCCAGAGTGCCATGTCGTTGGACTCGTATAGGATGTAGCCTTTTCAGATTAGCCTCTTTCACCAAGCAATATGGATTTAAGCTTCCTCCATGTCTTTTCATGGCTCATTTCACTTTAGTGCTGAGTACTATTCAATTGTCTGGGTGAGCCACAGGTCATCCATTCATCTCCTGAAGGGCAGCTTGGTTACTTCCAAGTTTGGGTAATTATGAATAAAGCTAGTATAAACATCACGGGCAGGTTTTTGTGTGGACACGAGTACTCAGTCCCTTTGGATAAATACTAAGGAGCATCGTGGCTGGAGCCTGTGGTAAGAGGATGTTTTGTTTTGTGGGAAATCACCCAACAACCTTCCAAGGTGGTTGTAGCAATCTGTACTGCTTCCAGGGATGGGTGAGAGCCCCTACTGCTCCACGTCCTCCCCAGCTGTGGTGGTCCCAGTGCTCCAGATCTGGCCATTCCAATGGCTGCATCATGGTATCTCCCTGCTGTTTGAGCTGCATTTCCCCAGTGACGTACGATATATGCGTCTTTTTGTCTGCACACCCAACCGTTTCTGAAGCTCTCCCTCAGCGTCCCTTCTGCAGCAGACAAAGGAATCTCTTTTTGTTTCTCTTAAGTTGTTCTAACTCAGGCGTTGGTGTGCTTCCCAAAATATCCGCTAAGAGCTGCAGACATTCCAGTAATAATTTCCAATACCGCTGTCTTTGTGAGTACAATTAACTTATGCTGGTGTCTGTGCCAGCGCTCATTTGTAATTAAGTGTCCCGGGTTTCACTGGGAAGGCAGCATCGGCCCGACAGGTTAGGGTTAGGGTTAGGGTTAGGGGCACAGGCTTTCTGCAGGGCCAGAGCTCTGAGACTCATTAGGCAATTAGGCCTCTTTTGTTTCCCCTCAGGTAACTGATCCCGTTTCCCCCTGTGTTACCTCCTGTCACAAACCCAGAGAACAGCTGTAATTCTCTTTCTTCCCTCCATCTTTTACATTTCAGACATGTGCTAAGGATATCAGATAATCATAAACATAAATGTGAATTCCTTTCACTTCTACCGTTCCAGGCCCCAACCCGCTCACGCATCATTCTGGCTTCTGTGGATGGTCACCCTGTCCCGCCATTCAGATTCGAAACTCAGTACCTTTCTTCCCTCGACCTCGTAGTTCACGTCTAAATGCCCGGTGACTCTCACTCAGCCGTCCCTGAACAAGGTCCTGCTTCCACGCTCTCCACTCACCTTCTTACTGGCTACCTTAGTTCAGCTTCTGCCGTCTTTATCCAGAGTAGTTTGGTGCAGTCCCAGTCACATACCCCCACCAGCCCCCCTTCCACAGAGATGGGAGTCACCTACTTGCAAGGCCAGCCCAAGGACTGGCATTGTGACACGCTTCTGCTTCCCTTTCTACTCTTCTCTGTACTGACCTTACTTCCTCGTAACCAACCAGCTGGTCTTCGGGAGTGCTCCCCGGAAGTGCTCCCAGCCACCTGAGCACGCGGCCCACCTGCCATCGCCAACACCCCGCTCCCACAGGTCTCTCAGCTGTGCCTGCCTCCTCCTGACCTTCCCACTCAAAGGTTTTGAGATCCTCTCCATTCTTCGAAGGCCTTCCAGAAAGTGGTCTGAAACCACTACAGAGAATCAATCAGTCTTTGCCTGTGATAAGATAACACAGGATTCCTAATCCGTCTTATCAAACTTGATTACGTTTCATTACAGGTACGCATTCCTGCTTTTTCTCCCCGACGGTGAGCTTCTCAGGGGCACAGGTGTGTATCCTGCTCCTCGTCCACCAGCAGAATCAGCAGAATCTCATACCTGGCAGACACTCATGGGTCTGCTTACGAATAGAACTGATGACTGTGTGAGTAAAAGCCACTGGCTAATTGTCACCTTTACTCTCTTTATCACTTTCATAAGACAAAAACCGGACACACACCACTAGACTTTTTTTTTTTTTTTTAAGTGCATGAAGCCCACCAGAAGCAACAAATATGAAGATCTTTCCACCATGGCAACATTTTAAAGATCTCCAATTCTATTTTCTCTACAACTAAGACTTTATAGCTGATTGCCTAAGGTGCTGCAGTGGCCAAGAATTATGATTAACTTTTTAATAACAGAGTCTGAAAACATACATTGGGCTGTTTTTAATATTTTGATACATGTATTTCAAATGCATGTTTTCTGAAACAACATTCTAACTGGATCATGCTCTATGAATAAATGCAGATTTCATTTACCCATGACCCCAGATTTCAGGATTTCATCTTAGTTTTTTTTTTTTTTAATGAAGCCTACAATAAATTAGATTCTGTTCCTGCAAAATGTGTAGACCAACAAGTCCTCTGGCAGTTTGAAAGTCGACAAGTGAAGACAACACAGTGAGTCAGAGCCACTATCTCATCAGCAACAAAACCAGGCTTGCTTGTGTGCAGGTGCAGGGACGCTGGAGTTGGAAGAACGATGGAGACATTTCATGGCTCGCTCTTTGGCTTTCAGTATCCATTCTGCAGTCTAAAAAATTAACTGGGAATCTCACAAGCGAAATGGGGCAGAGTATAATCAAATTCTCCACTGCATCAATTTTCACAACGATGGCAGTTGGAGCAGTTTTCATACTTTTCTTATGTGCAGGTCAGCTGGGGAAATCTAGTATCCTGCCCACTGTAAGTGAAATGGCATTTTCTCTGGCACACATATCAGTCACTTGTCACAGCTGGCCGAAAGCATCATCAAAGACTCCCAGAAAGGGGACCTGCGTGAGCCCTTTCCTTTGCAGGACATTGCTGGGAAAGAACATACAAGGGTTCTTCTGTAAAAATCTGCTTCCTGAGTATGGAATCTTCAGAATATGTGGGTCTCCCAGACCCCTTGGTGCCCATAACTAGGCTCATTGGTGTTCCTGGCTTGCCATGTTCCCTGGAGATTTTGTAATGCTGGAAGGGGTCTTTCCCTGTGTGAAAATGGATGGAGTGCCCACAGCGGGGTGGGGTGGGGATATATATATATTTTTTCTGAAAAAAAAAAAATATATATAAATATATATACTATATATTCTAGGCTGTGCTTTCTGCATTTGTAATAGTGGGTCACAGGGATGACCTGAGCACATAACATTGTGATGTGACCACTATTCCTCAGGTTTTGTCTCTGTCTGCTGGCCTGGTAAGTAAGGCATTTTGAAAAGTCCCCCCACCATGACTGGATGGGGATGGTGATGAGGAGGAGGGCCTGGTGGCAGTGGCAGTGGGAGTGGTTAGTCGTGACAGCTACTTACTGAACACATTACAGATCCATAACAAATCTAGGAGCTTCACGAGCATGGGCACGTGCACTCTTCTCAGCAACACTGTGGCTCTTGTATTCCCATTCAGAAATTTTAATCTCTGGGGCACCTGGGGGGCTCAGTCAGTTAAGCATCTCCCTTTGGCTCAGGTCATGATCCAGGGGTCCCAGGGTCCAGCCATGCATCCTGCATCAGGCTCCCCATTCAGCAAGGAGTCTCCTTTTCCCTCTGCCTGCTCCTCTCTCATGCTCTCTCCCTCGCTCTCTCTCTCTCAAATAAATAAATAAATTCTTCTTCAAAAAAAGAAATTTTAATCCCAAGGAATTCTGGATAAGCATTCTCTTTTGGATGTTCATCTGCTTTTTATTCATTGGAGCCCTCTGACATTTAACTGAAGCCCTGTAACAGAGGTAAGAGAGTGAAAGGAAGATCACACTCAATGTTACAGCTACCTTGTCTCCAGGAGAACTGGGTCTTTCCTACTTCCTGTCGGTGTCCTGCTTACTAAGGGTGAACATGCAGCATTGGAAACCCAGCCTCTTATTAAGACCAATAATTGATCTTTATCATCGACCAAGAAATTTTTAAAAAAACTGAAGATAGGGACGCCTGGGTGTCTCAGTAGGTTAAGCGTCTGCCTTCGGCTCAGTTCATGATCCCAGAGTCCTGGGATGGAGCCCCGCATCGAGCTCCCTACTCAGTGGGGAGCCCGCTTCTCTCTCCCTCTCTCTGCCTGCCACTTTGCCTGCTTGTGATCTCTCTCTGTCAATAAATAAATAAAATCTTAAAAAAAAAACCAACTGAAGATATAGATGGAAAATGGAAGATTTTACTTTTCAAACAGCTCTGTGAGTAAAGAAACACAGATTCTACACTCTGTGTGGCTGCATTTACATTTTTCTTCTTTTTCCCTTACTCTTACGGTTTTGCGAAGAAAGGGTGTCCTGTCACCAGAGTTCACTTAGGAACAGACTAACCTTCAAGTCTCCAAATATTTTTCATAATTTCTATAAATGGTACAATGTCTTGCAAATGTTTAAGATTCATGGTTCACAACACAGTGTTTACTTTTCCAGACGCCATTCTGCCTATAAACACGATTTGCGACCAAGAACCTGTTTCCAGGGATGCTTGATGCGACTTTATAATTGGCTTGAGAACACTGACTGAAATCCAAACAAAATGCCAGGTAGAAGATAAGGACCCGACCTTTCTCATCTCATTGTAGACAAAATGCCGCAAAGTCTTACACTGTGAAGTCTGGTTTCCAGAGCAGGTGGGGAACTGGCCAGTTGCCTTGGCGACAAGCAGGCTTCATGCCAGCCTTCTGGCTTGTCTCTGAAACCGGGCTCAGAAGCGACTTTGCTACTTGACAAAATCCCTGAATTCCTCGAGGCTGCTGTGCTGGGGACTCCTTCAACAAACTGAGCTCACCCTTGAGACCGATTTTCAAAGCAGGCCTTCAGTGAATAAAGTCGGAGAATGATGAGAGAGACCTTACATAGCAAGGTCTAACGTAATGTGTTGTCCATTCTGGAAAGGCTATCTGCCTTTTTTTTCCCTCTTCAAACTATATGCCTCTCCACCGAAGAGGGAAAAACAAAGTTGTCTGGATAGGCTCTTCCTGCTTCTCCTATCATTTCAGGCTAGTTAATTTGGCCAAACACAAACACGAACACAAACAAAAACAAAAAAACAAAAAACCTTCAAAAAACAAAAACAAAAAAAAACCCTCCAAGAAGATAGAAAAATAATATTTTATAAAACCCCACAACATCACATGTCTCTTTTAGGATCAGCAGATTAATGGGTGAGAATCAGAATGTCCATGAAAGGCCGTGAACACGGACACAGCTCCAACTAGCTCCGCAGGCAAATGGGTCAGGTGGAACCAGACAGATCTGAGTTCTAAGCTTCTTTCCAAGGCTCTAACTTACCACACAGATGACTTTGGACAGGTAACTTAACTCTTTCATACCTCAGATCGCTAATCTGTTTAGTTATATAAAATCATTATCTTTCTGCTCCAATAGTGAGAATTAAATTAATATTCAAATTCTCTGGACTTAGTATATGCTCAGTAAATAGCTTCTCTCCCACCACTAAACCCTTGTCATTTTCATAGCATGTAAAAATAATGCTGTAACTTCAGTGAGGAACAAAGGGACTGAGACGGACTTGATGGCAATTCTCACAATGGTCACGATACTCGAACCAACACTGCACAGAATGTTACGGTCACAGGACAAACTCGCTTCAGAGATTAAATGGTTTCTTTGTGTTGAGGGACAGCAATGAGGTTCATTCAAAGGAGTAGGGAGAGGGCATATTATCAGCAAGTTTCTTTTCTAACAAGCTTTTTAAAAAAATTTCTTTTAAAGATTTTATTTATTTACTTGACAGAGAGAGTGAGAGAGGGAACACAGGCATGGGGAGTGGGAGAGAGGGAGAAGCAGACTCCCCACTGAGCAGGGAGGCTGATGCGGGACTCGATCCCACGACCCTGGGATCATGACCTGAGCTGAAGGGAGACGCTTAATGGACTGAGCCACCCAAGCGCCCCTCCAACAAGCTTTTAAAGAACACATATGTATGTGCCAGGTACTGTTCTCAGTGGAGGAAACGTTTTATTTAAATTATCGTATAATAACTCCAAGAGGAACACGGTCTTTATGGCCTGTTTTACGGATAAGCCAAACAAGGCAAGGAGATGAAGCAGGAAAGGTAGCAGATGCTCCGGCTCTGGGGTAGACGAAGAGGATCCACCGACAGACAGGTAACTGTGGAGACCACGGTCTGTATTCTGCACTCTGGCATCGCTGCTCCCAGGGAGGCGCTTACCACACTGACTTCCCATCTCTCATGAGGACGGTCTGTCATTTTTTTTCTGTTACATCTTAATCGTGCTGTCATTCTTTCTCACATCTGTCTGAACTGTGTGTGTTCACCCTGATTCCCTCCCTCTTGCTTGATCTTTGTGTGTCGTCTTCGGCTGACGGCTGCATCTGTCTCCGCGTTTTTGAATCTGGAGGGGACCTTGCCACAGAAGAATCTTTCCATCTACCCAAATAAAGTGAAGGCGGACTTCTGGTAAAAGTTCCTGCGCCAAAGTTTCACTGTGTGCGGTATAAAATCTGAATAATTTATGCTGGTGGGTAAGGCCTGCTATGACTGTACCTTGTCATACTTTTTCTCTCACATGATTTTCCCCCAAATCATCTTATTCTCTAACAGTGGACTCCGTTATTCCCTCTGGAACCAGACCCTACAGGTCCCTGCCTCAGTTCATAAGCCATCTTTTCCTATCACCTCTCCCACCTAAAATGACTCATTTTTTTCTTCAAGGTCCCACTTAAATGCATCTTCTCAAAATCATCTCCTAAATTCTCCCAGGTAGAAGTATTTTCTTGTTTTTAGTGGTTTGAGACAGTTCAGCCTAAATTGGATTTTGGCCTGTCACATGCATCATGTTTGACTTCGGGTAAATCACATCATCTCCAGGATTCTTGATTCTTTGTATAAAAAGCTGGGAGGCACTACGGAAAATCCCAAAAGGGACCTGAATGAAGTCTCTCGCCTCATCTTGTCATGATTATTGCCTCTCACTGAGAAGAGGCGAGAGCAACACCCTGTGAACATCAGATAATGCCCTGAAGGGAATTCCACTTAAATCTGTGCACCCATTTTCACAGAAAATCTGGCCAAAATTGAGAACAGGTGCCACCATCAATCCTGCCGCTCAAAGAATTTTTTAGACATGAGTTTTGCTTTCTTATTTTCCTATAAAAAATATATAAAGGACATATCTTCTAGTGGACTAAGAAGGAATGATTGCAACTTGAAAACTGATGAAAAATGAACTAAAGAGGGTGTGACCTCTTCTGTATTTCTCCAAGCACAGGGAGCGAGCCATGCCTGCACTAAAGCGAGCTGCTCGGGTGGCTGAGATCTCACCTTCCCATGGAGGGCAGGGCACTCCTGAGAGCGGAGTCCTAGGGAAGACTTGGCTCTTTGCTTCTAAGGAATGACATAACTGAACCTTTTTACTTTTAACTGACCTATACCATCCCAAAGTTGGTATTAGTGTAATCACATACGGTAAAGTCAATCTTTCCCCGAGATCTGACTTAATTCCGGTGTTGGTAGATTTTAAGTTCTTAGCTCCCAAGACTACCATAAAGACAGAGATAAAATGAGGGAGGCTGGGTACCTCGCATACTGCCAAGCACGCAGGAATTCCCTGCCTCTGCTTCTCTAGTTTCCAACATTTTGCTACACTGTAACAACATATTCTTTTTAACCCTCTTTTATTTTTATTTTTTAAAAATATTTTATTTATTTATTTGACAGAGATCACAAGTAGGCAGAGAGGCAGGCAGAGAGAAAGGAGGAAGCAGGTTCCCCACTGAGCAGAGAGCCCGATGCGGGGCTGGATCCCAGGACCCTGAGATCATGACATGAGCCAAAGGCAGAGGTTTAACCCACTGAGCCACCCAGGTGCCCCAACCCTGTCTCCTGTCTCTTTTAAATACAAAAATCTGTACCTACTAATGTATATGACTTGAGTCTTCTAACTGGGAGCAGACCACCCCTGCTGTCCAAAATCTGTGGCCTGCTCACCACCACCTCTCTACCTAGTGTGTTGCATACCATACTTATTAGTGAACGTCTGAATTAAATTGACCCTGCTGAGTTTGAAATACAGAAGCTACATTTATCAGACTTCCCACCGAATTGATAAAACGAGCTCAAGAAGCATGCAGCTTGAGTAGACAAGAACGATGTAAAGTTTGGGCTGACGGATTGTGAAACCAATGCTGCTTAGGGTTAAGAGACCCTCATCTGCTCAGCCGTTTCCAAAGACCTGTGAGGAATGCACTCTGGGTTCCAGATAATCATATATTTTTGCTAATTTTGTAAAATCACAATCCATGACAACAGCTTTCGATTTCCACTCCCGTATGCTCTTTGCCTCGATTTCCCTTGTATTACAGGCTATGGCAGTGGCTACACATACTTCTGCTTTCCAGTACAAGGGAAAAGGAGCTGAGAATACGTTTAATCCGATTATGTGGCCTGCGGTTACTTCTGTGAACAACTCTTCCAACTTATAAATGGTTTCCAGCAGCATTTTTTTTAGGCCATGTTGTCAACCAATACAACACTATGACAAATTTTCAGGGCCAAGAGTTGAGTCCCTGTAACCAAACTTGATATTGTAAATATATGCATAGCATACAAAAAACAAAGTTTGAAATGTATGTATCTAGCAGTTAGACTTGCAAAATTCTTCCAACCATCAGACGTATAAAAACATAGGCAGAAAACACAGTTCTATTCAAAACAGAAGTCACCTCCTAGCAGGGATATCCTTAGTGGTTCAGTACATAAATTATAAACGCATGTGATGGACTGAACAATTAGCTCCATTCCTCTGCATTGCTAGTCAACTCCATATTGGTTATGATCTCATTATTGGGACATTACACTTGCCTGATCCTTGGCTCTTTGCTCATACAAAGAAATGCGGTAAAAATGTCAATGTGCCAATTCCGGCCTGGGCGTTTAGAGACCGAATGCAGTTCTGCTTGCCTGTCTTTCCCCTGCTGTTGCCATGAGCGAAATATGTCCTGCCTTGCTCCCAGTGTTAAGACAATGAGGAAAATATGGAGTAGGGCCACCAGTGGACCCACAGAACTCTAGTAAGACGCAGGGTTGGTCAGCCACATAGCTGAGCCAGACTAGACCAGCCAAATGCTAGTCAAGCCACAGACCCAGGAGAAAAAGTAATTCTTCGCTAAGCCACTGAGTTTGGTATGAATTTGTCATGCAGTAAGTAGCATTATGGCAGTAGAGAAATGCTACAATACGATCATTCTATGTTTTGATGGCGATTATATGACATATAACTTGTTAGCCCTGAAAGGCTTGAGAATACTGCAGTTGAAGTACAGTGTACTGAGGGAAAAGTTGTATGTTTTATGCATCCAAGAGTCCGTTACAAATTTTGACCAATATATACTAGAGATTAGAGGCGCCTAGGTGGCTCAGGTGGTCGAGTGCCCAACTCTTGGTTTTGGCTCAGGTCGTGATCTCGGGGTTATGGGATTGAGCCCCAAACTGGGCTACACACTTAGTGGATTCTCTCTCTCTCTCCCCCTCTGTGTTCTCCCAGCTCATGCACCTTATGTACGCTCTTCCTCAACTAAGTAAGTCTTTAAAAAAAAATAGCAGAGATTAAATTACCTCTCTATTTTTTTTTCTATAGAAAATGAAACAAAGTCAGGGCAATATGAAAATTTCAAAGAGATTGTAAATCTATGTAGATATTGCTAATGTGTGTGTGTGGTGTTTATGGAAATGTCAATTTCTTTAAATTTACATTTTTTCCAGATTTATTTTTAATTGCTTTATTAAAGTGTAGTTGTCCTAAAATAAATGGTCCATGTTTGAAATGTATACGTTTTTATATATGTAAACATCACCACAACCAAAAAATGAATATACCTACCATCTCAAAAACTTCCCTCAGACCCTTTATAGACTCCGACTCCCATCCCTGCTGACCCATGACCATCTTCATAAGCAACCACAGAGCTGCTCTCTGTGGCTACTGACCAGTTGGAGCTTCCTAGAATTTTATGTACACAGAATTATTTGCTCTTTCTATGGCTTCTTTTATACAACACAATTATTTTGACATATATCCATGTTGCTATAGCAACGGTTGGCTTCTTTTTCATCTCTTAGTAGTATTCTATTGTATAATTACATCACCGTTAGTGTATAGATTCAACTTCTTTTTTTAAGATTTTTATTTATTTATTCGAGAGACAGTGAGAGAGAGAGAACAAGCAGGGGAGCAGCAGAGGGTGAGGGGGAGGCAGACTTCGCGCTGAGCAGGGAGCCCGATGTGGGGCTCGATCCCAGGACCCTGGGATCACGATCCAAGCAGAAGGCAGATGTTTAACTAACTGAGCCACCCAGGTGTCCCTACATCCACCTTTTAATGAACAGGTGGGTTGTTTCCAGCTTTTGGGTAATATAAATAATGATGACATGCACGTTCACTGACAAGTCTTTATATGGACATACACTTTCATATTGTTTGGGCAAATAAGTATGATGGGAGTAAATGTGTATATGGTTGGTGTATATTTAGCTTTTTAAAAAATTGTTGAACTATTTTCTAATAATTATTATTTTCACCTGTTTTGTTCTTTGAACATTCAAATTCCAACACATCCTTGCCCAGACTTGGTATAGACAATTTTTGTTTCCCCTTCAGTCATTCTAATGGGTGGATAGTGGCCTCTCATTGTGGTTTTCATGTGCATTTACCTAAAATGAATAATGAGTTAAGTATCTTTCAACTACTAAATTGCTATGTGTATATCTTCTTTGGTGAACTGTCTGCTCTAGTGTTTTTTGCCTATTTATCTATAGGGTTATTTTTCTTATTATTGAATCTTGATCATCATTGAAGTATTTTCTGCATACAAAATCCTTTGTCAGATTTCTAATTTGCAAATATTTTCTCCTAGTCCTTGGCTTGCTACTCTCCCTCAACTCCCAGTACTGTCTTCTTCGGGGTGAAGTTTTAATTTTGATAAACTCCAATTTATCAATTTGTTGTTTTATGGGTCATTCTTTGGGGATTCCATCTACAAAATCTTTGCTTAGCCTATAGTCACAAAGGTTTTCTCTATTTTCTTTGGGAGATCTTGTAAGTTAGGTTCACTGTGCTGACACTTAATTTGTCTATGGCATGATGTATAAAGCTTATTTGCTTGTTTTTGTCTTTTCATTTTACAAAGACTATCTTCTTTTTCACTGAATTGCAACTGCATTTTTGTTAAAAATCAATCGATCACACACAGGGACTATTTATCTGGAATCACTCTTTTGTCCAATGATGCATCTGCCTATATTAATGCTAACACCACACCTTCTCTTCACCATCATAACTCTATAATAAGTCTTAAAGTCAGATAGTGTAATATTCCCAAATCTGTCCTCTTTTTTCAAAGTCATTTGACATTTATTTATATTTCCATGTAAATTTTAAAACTCATATGTTATTTTCTACAAGAAAATTCTGCTGCACTTTTGTCTGAAATCTCATTACATCTATCTATAGATCAGTTTGCAAAAAATTGACATTCTCTATTAAATTTTCTGATCTATAAAAATGATGTATTTCTCCATATGTCCTTCTTAATTACTCTCAATAATATTCTGTAGCTTTTATTGTAGAGTTTTGCATAAATTTTACATGTTTTATCCCAAAGTGCTTCATATTTTAACACCATATTATAATTTTAATTTCAAATTCCATTTGTTCATTGCTCGCATATAGAAATACAACTGAATAGTTGTATGTTGATACTGTATTCTGAAAATTTGTTCAGCTCGGTACTTTATTCTACTAGCGCTTTGATAGAATCCATGGGATTTTCCACGTAGACTAGCTTGTGAATTGTTCTTACTTCCTTTTTTATTTTACTTATTTCTCATGCTTCACTGAAGTCATTAGAACATTAACATGATTTTGAATTAATGTCATGAGAATGTACATTCCTGTCTCTGTCCTGATATCAAAGGAAAATGACTCTGTCTTTTTTTTTTAAGATTTTATTTATTTATTTGACAGACAGAGATCAAAAGTAGGCAGAGAGGCAGGCAGAGAGGAGGAAGCAGGTTCCCTGCTGAGCAGAGAGCCCGATGTGGGGCTCGATCCGAGGTCCCCAGGATCATGACCCAAGACGAAGGCAGAGGCTTTAACCCACTGAGCCACCCAGGAGCCCCTCACTCTGTCTTTTGATATTAATGATATGTTTTCATTTATGCTCTTTATCAGTCTTAAAAATTTTCCCTTTATTACTACTTCTTTGAAAGTTTTAGCAGGGGTAAATGTTGATTTTTTTATATGCTTTTCATATATGTGATCATGCTTTTTCATTTTTGTTTCTTAGTATGTTTCAATATAAATTGATTACTTTTCTAATATTGAACAAATTCCCCCTACTCACTGTATGTTATCTTTTTTATGTGTTGTTGTATTTGATATGCTGGAAATTTGTTAAAACTTTCGTATAAATTTTATAAGGAATATTGTTCTGTTTTTCTGTTAATATGTTTGGTTTTGATATCAGAGTAATGGGAGCCTCATAGAATACACTTAATTTCCCCTTCTCTTCAGCTTTCTGGAATATTTTGTATATTTGATATTACTTCTTCCTTAAATATTTGAAAAGATTTTTCAAGGGAATGTTTTTAGCAATGAATTCTCTTTTTCTGTTAGATGTAGAGCTAGTCAGGTCATCTCTGTCATAGCTTGTAAACTCTGATGGTGTCTATATGGAAACTTCTGCTTCATCTACGTTGTTTGATTCATCATCCTGAAATGGGAATACTTTCTTATGATTCTCTTGATACCTTACTATCATTTTAATATGTTTTATTATAAATAAACATTCACGTTTTGTTAATCACTTGGTATTTTGGGGGTCAAAAAAAGCAGTCTTCAAAACATTTGATCTCCTGGAAATCTTCAGGAACGACTCCTGCTACTCCCGTGCACCACCCTGGCTGTGGACACCCTTCGCAAAGAAACCTGGTTAATTAAAAAACACTTGCAAGACCATCCTTACTTAACTGGCCTAGCAACAAGCCTCCTTCCACTTCAAGTTCACTGGTCATGAAGACGTGGCCAGTAGATAGTTTTGGAGGATAGGCAGCTCCTGTAAGTTCTCTGAATACAAATCCTTTTATTTTCACAGTCAACTCTGAAATGCTAAAACTAGTCATGACCCAGAATTCCTTCCATCAAAACACCAGAATGATTTAGATTCCATTAATCATGTGAACTAGCAAGTACCTTCATTAACGATGTGTAAAAAAAGAGGAAGAGAGGATCAGGCATATGCCTGCCATGATTAGCTAATGTATACCTGTTCCTGGCATCTTTTACAGCAACAGTGAAGTAGAATTAAGAAAATCTCATGAAAATGGGCAGAGGACGTGAACAGACATTTCTGCAAATAAGAAATCCAGATGGCCAACAGACACATGAAAAAATGCTCCACATCACTCTGCATCAGGGAAATACAAATCAAAACCACAGTGAGATCCCACCTCACACCAGTCAGAATGGCTAAAATTAACAAGTCCGGAAATGACAGATGCTGGCGAGGATGCGGAGAAAGGGGAACCCTCCTACACTGTTGGTGGGAGTGTAAGCTGGTGAAACCACTCTGGAAAACAGCATGGTGGTTCCTCAAAAAGTTAAAAATAGAGCTACCCTATGACCCAGCAATTGCACTACAGGGTATTTACCCTAAAGATACAAACGTAGTGATCCGAAGGGGCACGTGCACCTGAATGTTTATAGCAGCCATGTCCACAATAGCCAAACTGGAAAGAACCTAGATGTCCATCAACATATGAATGGATAAAGAAGATGTGGTATATATATACAATGGAATACTATGCAGCCATCAAAAGAAATGAAATTTTGCCATTTATGACAATGTGGATGGAACTAGAGGGTATTATGCTGAGCGAAATAAGCCAATTGGAGAAAGACAATTATCATATGATCTCCCTGATATGAGGAAGTGGAGATGCAACATGGGGGGTTTGGGGGTAGGAAAAGAATAAATGAAACAAGATGGGATTGGGAGGGAGACAAACCATAAGTGACTCTTAATCTCACAAAACAAACTGAGGGTTGCCGGGAGGGGTAGTGTAGGGAAAGGTTGGTAGGTTATGGACATTGGGGAGGGTGTGTGCTATGGTGAGTGCTGTGAAGTGTGTAAACCTGACGATTCACAGACCTGTACCCATGGGGATAAAAATACACTATATGTTTATAAAAATATATAAAAAAAAAAAACCTAATAAAAAAAAAGAAAATCTCATGGAAATAAGTGACTAATGCAGGTCTCTTTCTATGATTTTCTGCCATGCTAATACCTGAGCTTCTGATTCCCTTCTATTTACTTCAAAGTATATTATTGAAGATTGTTTCCATTATTAAAAAGGAATTTTAATGCTTTTTTTTAATTTCATGAATTATCTGTCTATATTATGTTCTTTAACATTTTCTCTACCCACTTCCTTGCATACAACATAAGGGATTGCTTTCACCACTGATCCTTAGGGATAGATAATCCAATTTTGTCCATAACCACTTAACACAACCCCAATTTACCCAAAATTTTTGGTAAATTTTTGGGTAAATTTTTACCCAATTGTATACTTAACCATCATGTCATACTTGCTAACTTTGTGCATTACCATTTATATTACTCCATATTCAAAAATTATTCTACCTATAGAAATGTTTACATAATTGTCTTCCAGGATTCTTCCACTGCAAAATTTTTAGAGATGTTAATAAAATTTATTATCCATTTTCATATTTATCAAGTCTTACTCTACTTGCTGAATAACTGATGATTTTGAAAAGTGTAGGGTTCAATATTTCATACCAGTTTCACTGTCCTACAAAACTCCTGACATCTGAATCACATCAGGAATCCTCCTTACAGCCCAGATGAAGGATTTTCTTGGACTAAAGAGCCAGGATTTTGAGGACTGGTCCATCTCCCAAGTAGCATTCACCTGGGATATATTAATGTGTTCACATACCAAAGAAAATGAATAACAGCATAGCCAGGAAGAAAGCTAAGACAAAAATCAAGAAAACAGGTCCATGTTATTGACATAAAGGACAAATGCACAAAGATTGAGGTGAGGGCAAGTTTTACCTCCTCAGCAAAACTGATACCACCTCACACCAGTTAGAATGGCCAACATCAACAAGACAGTAAATAACATGTGTTGGAGAGGATGTGGAGAAAGGGGAGCCCTCTTACACTGTTGGTGGGAATGCAAGTTGGTGCAGCCACTTTGGAAAACAGTGTGGAGATTCCTCAAAAATTTAAAAATAGAGCTTCCCTATGACCCTGCAATTGCACTACTGGGTATTTACCCCCAGAGATACAGATGTAGTGAAAAGAAGGGCCATGTACCCCAATGTTCATAGCAGCAATGGCCACAGTCACCAAATTGTGGAAGGAATCAAGATGGCCTTCAAGGGACGAATGGATAATGAAGATGTGGTCCATATACACTATGGAGTGTGATGTCTCCATTAGAAAGGATGAATACCCAACTTTTGTATCAACATGGATGGGAATGGAGGAGATTATGCTGAGTGAAATAAATCAAGCAGAGAAAGTCAATTATCATATGGTTTCACTTATTTATGGAGCATAAGGAATAACATGGAGGACATTAGGAGAAAGAAAGGATAAGTGAGTTGCAGGAAATCGGAGGGGGAGTTGAACCATGAGAGACTGTGGACTCTGAGAGTTTCGGAGAGGAGGGGCTGGGGGGTTGGTGAGCCTGGTGGTAGGTATTAAGGAGGGCACATATTGCATGGAGCACTGGGTGTGGTGCATAAACAAAGAATCTTGGAACAATGAAAAAAATCAAATAAATTAAAAAAAAACAACAACAACAACAACCCAGAACTGAATTCGTGGGTGTTGGGAACACGGGGACTGCTGCCGTCATAATGGAGTCTCATGGACAGAGTCAGTATAGCTTAGTGGTTAATGACAAACTTCCGTGCCAGACAAAATTCTGACTCCTCTTCTTCACATCCCTGGGAGAATTTTTTAGAATCTAACTGCAAGTTCCTCCATCTATAAGAGTTCTTACTTACCACAACTACAATAAAAACTACACAAAAACTAATGAAAAGACTCAGTGCCAAACCTGGCAAAAATGAAAGAAATAAACATCAGTGCCACAGGCTGAGTGTGGGTGTTCCCCTAAAATCCATTATGTTGAAACCTAACTCCCAAAGTGACAGTGTTAGGAGGTAGAGGCCTCTGGGTGGTGATAGGTCACCAGAAGGGGGAGCCCCCATGAAGGGGGCGCATCCCCTTATAAACAGGATGTCAGAGAACGCCCACGTCCCTTTTGTCGCAGAGAGAATACAGGTGTCTATGAACCAGGCAGTGTGCTCTCTCCACACACCCCACGTGCTGGGGTCTGGATGCGGACCTTTCAGCCTCCAGGACTGTGGAAAATAAGTTTGTGTGATTTATAGGCCAACAGCCTTTGGTCTTCAGTTAGAGCAGCCCAAATGGACTAAAGCCTCTCGCAGGTGTTATCCTTGCTCAGACACAGACACATAGAGAAGTTAAGAAGGCTGCCTGTCCTCCACCGCCACCCCCCACGTACATGGCGGCTCCAGGGCTCAAGCCAGGCTCCCTGACCGGCGCTCTTACACGGCCCGCTTACTCTCCTACTGAATTACTCTGTCTCAAGTTTGGTCAAAGCCTTGCACTCGCGACTGTATTCTTGCAGCAGACATCCTAATGTAAATATTTAAGGTATGCTAGTGACTTCACAGCCTTGGAGATTATAGGAACCTCTGCCTGTGTTTAGAGAAACCAACCAGTGGTACAGTCAAGATGTGCAGTCACAGGAGAAAACCCAGTGCTGCAAAGAGCAAAGGCAGAAGAGGACAAGGTAAGCAGAACAACTCAACAGTTAGCAAACGGAGGTAGCTAATGAGAGAAAAGAAAAAAAAAATCTAGTAAGCATCCTCACAAATAATCAGGATAATATTGTTCACATAAGACAAGGAAATGATACAATGAATAAAGAAAGTTGAACAGGATGACGAGAGGTACGGTGAGAGGCTGTCGTTTTCAGGATGAACTGTTCTGTAACATTAGATTTTTCAGTACAGAAGTAAGTAGCTTGAGCTATTATCACAAAATCAACACCTCTAGGTTAAGGAATAACCTAGAATAGAATACTATATTATATTTTTATTACATGCATCTATCATTTGGATTTAAAAGGTTATATGCATTTATTGATGATTAAATTAATTATAGTTCTAATTTTCACTTATATTTCTCCAGTGGGATCAGTTTTTCTGGGAATTATTTTTAAAATAAAAAACCCAGGATTTCAAACTAAAAAAAATTCCAGCCAAAAAGCCCAGCTGGTTAACTTTTCTGAGGGT
The DNA here is from genome assembly GCF_010015895.1 of Lontra canadensis. Taxonomy (NCBI): domain Eukaryota; kingdom Metazoa; phylum Chordata; class Mammalia; order Carnivora; family Mustelidae; genus Lontra; species Lontra canadensis. The sequence continues at coordinate 4,919,529 of NW_022631033.1, forward strand.
TTATCAATATTTCCCATAATAACAGTAGAGGGAGTGAATCTCAAATCTACAGTAGATTCCAGTGAAAATGACCCTGCATTAAACAAAAAGGGCAGAGAGAAAAAAGATCATGGCTTCTGTGACTTTTTAGATGAGAAGAGAAGAGCCACTTACAAACAACATATTTCAGTTTACTTGTTTTTGGTTTTTCCTCCTTCAGCAGTATGGCTTTGACTTCAGGAAGAGGTGCTTGTGAAGGTCCGTACCTACTAGGAGTCCAGAGACCAAGCTATCTTCTCACAGACACACACCAATGACGAGACTGCAGTTCGGGTAGGTAGTCAGCTCTAGGGATTCAGTCTTAAGACAGGAAGAACGTGAGACTGGATTCTGACACTAGATACTCCATCGTGGTTAGTCTGATGGGACGGGATGCTTACCTCAGGAGATAGGGAAGGGATCTTCTTAAGCTTCTCTCTCATGCTCTCCCACACTGAAGCTGGTAGGAAGCATATCTGCAAAAATGTGTTCCTTCTACACAGAAACATTTTACCTCCCAGAGAGAACACCTCTCTACCTCACATATTTATTAAAATGCAAGAAGGGGAAGGAAATATTGAATCGTTCATAGATATATCCCACTGTGCTCCTGTGATGATTAATTTTTGTGCCAATGTGGCTAGCTTATAATTCCCGGATATTTGGTCAAACACCAGTCAAGATATTGCTATGAAGTTTTTTTTGTTTTGTTTTGTTTTTTGTTTGTTTGTTTGTTTGTTTGAGAGAGAGCATGAGTGGGAGTGAGGGCGTGGGGGATAGGGAGAGAAAGAGAGACAATCCTAAGAAGGCTCCATGCCCAGCACAGAGCCCAAGGTCGGGCTCAATCTCACCACCCTGACATATGACCTGAGTCTAAATCAAGAGTGTGACGATTAAAAAAAAAAAAAAAAAAAAGAGTCTGACGATTAACCTACAGAGCCACCCAGGCGCCCTACAGTGGAGGTATTTGGTTCAAGGGCTGAACATTTAAATCAGTAGACTTTGAAAGCACAGGCTATCTACCTGACTGGGGGTGGGCTTCAGTCAATCAGGGGAAGGTCTTAAGAGGAAAGAGTGAGGCTCACTGAGGAAGAGATTCTGCCTGCAGACAGCTTGCAGGCCCGAACTATGGCGTCAGCTCGACCCTGCGTCTCCAGCCTGCCCGCCTGCCTTGCGGAACTTGGGCTTGCGAGCCCCACCATCACATGGGCCAGCTCCCTAATATAAAACAGTCTCTCGGGCTCCCTAGCGTTTGGTGTAACTACATTTCCATCTATGTTAATAAGGGCTGCAATTATGTCTCCTTTGAGCGCAATCTGTATGTACCTAGAGGTAATTCACCAGGACAGGTGAGGTCTCCCCGACCTTCACGCGCTCCGCGGCCAACGCAGGCCGGGGAGAAGCCCCGTGGTCACGGTCAGCACGGCTCAGCGGCCAGGGATCCGTCTCCGTGAACACCTGCGCTTATGAGCGTGAACTGGGCACGGCCTGTGAAGTTTCTGCCCAGGGAAGACTCAGTCACTTTTGTTCCCATTTCTTTGGCTGACGTGTGACATTACCTCAGTTAACTTCAAAGAAGGCTGAGGAGTGCAATTCTATCATACACCCAGAAGAAAGAGAAATCGATTTTTTTCACGGGCAAAAGTAACAAAAACCATCTGTGGCCTTCTAAACACGACATGTGACTCGGTACACGCTCTTCACGTAAGCTACACTGACCCTATTCCCCAGGGAGAGAATCTACATCCCACCACGTCACAGCGTCAAGGTCAAAGTCTAGGATCCCTGAATGACATCATTTTACTCATATGGAATTCCCCTACTATTGCTCTTGTCGGAGAGAAAACTGAACCAAAAAGGAATCTCCCTTGCACTCACACACTCCACAGTGATAGGACAGAACAACGTCACCATAATAAACACGGCCCCTTGGAAAGGCGAAGACGGAGGGCACACAGCTATCCCCGGTCCACTGAACTTGTACAGTATGGGAAGGAAGATGCCCGGTGATGGCTGATTCTCACCGTCAGAGGACAAGGGTCTGCACAGGCCCTGCAGGCTGCTCCCTGGCCGTGGAACCCTGCAAGCCCCAGTTTCGTTGGCCACACTGAAGAGTCAGTTTTTGACACCAGGATGTGGGTCTCTCCAGCAATACGATTCTCTTAAAACTGATCTTACTTATTTGGTTACAGTCAAATTTTACTATGATTTATTTTTCAATCCGAGGACTCAGCACTCTTCTATTTTCTTCCATTTATGGATATCCCTCGAAATGTAAATAACATTGTAAATGTGTCCCTTCTCTAAAATGGGGAGAAATTCATTTCCCTGCCCTTATTTCAGAGAGGAATGTAGGTAAAAATGTAGGTAAAAGGAATAAACTAGAAGCAGTTTCAGTCAGAGGACAAGAAGAAACTAAATGCAGGCCAATTAATTTCTTGAAGAAATAATAACAAATACTGATTCAGTTCAATCATAAAATTCATAAGCACTTTATTCAGAGAAAGACCTCCTAACAATGTTCAGAAATACAAAATTCAGTGATTTGAAAAAAATATTATGATTTGAAAACGAATTTTCTCTATTTGAATTTTAACAGATAATGACAAATATGACCATGTCAGAATGACAAAAATTATATTTATTTATAGAATTGATTAGGAGAGAATGCATCACTTGTGTGCAAAATGGATGGGAAACCACAAATCTGTTGTCTGGTAAATGTAGATTAAGCTACCAAATCACTTCAAAATGTTCTAGGCTTTCAGAACCTTGAAAAAATTATATAATTAATGAAGCAAATACTCCATCATAATATTAGAATACTAAGAAACTAATGTTTCTCACACCAATATATTTTTATATTTAGCAAAGAAGCTACTTATTTGGAAGAGGGAGACAAATGTGACATAATTTCCCTGTATTTTAAATGAGTATAAAAAAATTCCCATTGGGATATAAAGAACAAGTAGATATATGTCTATTTTTATTGGTATTACTCAATTGTTATATATTTTTATTCAATACAAGATATTTCTTAAGTTTTATTTAGGTAACCTGCGATTTTAGTAAAAATGTAAATTGTGCATTACATTCAGATAAAGAGCACATTTATTAATACTCTAGCAGCAGAATTTTAAAGATAAGAATTTGATATCATCTAATTTTAAAGATAAAGTATTATATTAATATGAAAGTATTCCATATCTACCAATGTAAAAATCTGAATGTTTGGCAACTCATCTTTTTTTTTTTTTAAGATTTTATTTATTTATTTGACAGAGACAGATGGAACACAAGTAGAAGGAGAGAGAGTGGGAGAGGAAGAAGTAGGCTTCCCGCTGAGCAGAGAGCCCAATGCGGGGCTCGATCCCAGGACCCTGGGATCATGACCCAAGCTAAAGGCAGAGGCTTAACCCACCGAGCCACCCAGGCGCCCCTGTGATTCATTTTGAGTTAATCTTTTCATAAAGTGTAGGGTTTAAGGTTGAGGTTTACATCTTGCCTATTAATGTGTAATCGCTCTAGTATCATATTTGGAAAAGGCTCTCCTTCCACTGAATTGTTTCTACACCTTGGTCAACAATCAGCAAGGCATAGCTATTCATGTTTATTTCCAAGTTCTCAGTTTTCGCTGCATTGTACTATGCAGAACTCTTTTTAAGAATTAAGGAAACTATCAGGGGCACCTGGGTGGCTCAGTGGGTTAAAGCCTCTGCCTTCGGCTCAGGTCATGATCCCAGGGTCCTAGGATCGAGCCCCGCATCGGGCTCTCTGCTTGGCAGTGAGCCTGCTTCCCTTCCTCTCTCTCTGCCTGCCTCTCTGCCTACTTGTGTTCTCTGTCTGTCATATAAATAATAAATAAAAATCTTTAAAAAAAAGAATTAAGGAAAATATGTAAAATGTATTTATTAGTTAATTCCTTTTGCTAATTGTAATATGGAAAAAACTGCTATCATGTTCCATTCTCTCTCTCCTCAGCATAGAGTCAGCCTCTACTGAACATAAGTGAGGTCATGTTAATGAGTTATACCCACGGGTTTTACATGTGGAATGTGGACAGATTTTGCATAAATCCCTTACAGCCCTGGCTCCTAATGCCTTCAGTACCTGTGCAAAATAAACATACTGTATTAAAATTGGGGGATTGTTTATAATGGTAGGTAGCTCATCCTGATTTTCCTATCCCCTTATTCTTAATGTCCTGGGACATTCCATAACTCCAGGAAACCACTGATTTTACCCAACGTCAAGCTTTAGTAGTTACTAGGGGTGAAGAGAAAGAAGAAGTCATAGCTAGTGCCATCCTGTCTGACCTCCCTCCCTGTCAACCATCAGCTCAGCTTGCTGACTCCACTTTATCAAGTGGGGTACATTTTGGTTTCTCTGAGTAACTGGCAAAGCCCAACTACACATGCATTATGAGTCAGCCTGGGATCTTTTCTATCAACAAACAAGGAAGCCTGGTTTCATTCAAACCTGCCAGCCTAAGGTGTTGCCAGGACGGAGAAACTGGTTATCAAGTGCCTTTTAGATATTATCTTCCTAATTCCTTTGGTTAAAATTCTCTCTTCTATAAAGGATATGAGTTTTAAGAAATTGTGCACAAGGTTCAAACATCAACATTTTACTTTAACTAATCTAAATTTGGATGATAAAATAATAAGTAAAGATAATGACTGGTTTGTTTTGCAATGAAGAACAGACAAATTAAATTTAAAATGCCTTACATAATAACTGTCCTTAAAAACTGTGTAAAGAACAATATATAAATGACCCATTATTTGGTTCTCAGTGTTTGGGGGACTTGGAATGTCTGACATTCTTCTGGCAAAGTCTAAATATAGAGAGTTAAGTACATAATCACATGGTCTCATATATATATATATATATCATATATATATATATATGATATATATATATATATACCCCGAAATGACACCTGCCAACAAATTAGATAACTCAAAGTACCTGAAAGAGAAAATCCTAAAGACTCCTAGGAAAGAACATGGGTAGTAATTTCTTTCATAATGACTGTAGCAATATTTTTCTAGATGTCTCCTGAGGGAAGGGAGAAAAAAAAGCAAAAATAAAGTTTTGGGACTACATCAAAATAAAAAAGCTTCTTCACAGTAAAGTAAACAACTAACAAAATTAAAAGACAACCAACTGAATGGCAGAAGATATTTGCAAATGATATACCCAAAAATACCAAAAAAGGTTTTCAAAATATATATATAGAAGTGTAAAACTCAATAACAAAAATGAATGATCCAATCTAAAAATGGGCAGAAGACATGAACAGACATCTTTCCAAAGAAGATGTACAGATGGCCGACAGACACATGAAGAGATGTCCAACATCACCCATCATCAAGGAAATACAAATAAGAAATACAATGAGCTATCACCTCACACCTGTCAGAATGGCTAAAATGAAAACCACAGGAAACAAAGTGTGTTGGCAAGAACGTGGAGAAAAAAGGAAACCTGTTGCATTGTTGGTGGGAAAGCAAACTGGTGCAGCCACTGTAGAAAACAGTATGGAGGTTCGTCAAAAAGTTAAAAATAGAACTACCCTACCATCCAGTAATTCCACTACTGGGTATTTACCCAAAGAATATTAAAACATTAATTCAAAAGGAGATATGCACCCCTATATTTATGGAAGCGTTATTTACAATAGCCAAATTATGGTAGCATTGATAGGTGAATTGGATACAAAAGATGTGCTATGTATATACAATGGAATATTATTCAGCCATAAAAAATGAAATTTTGCCATTTTCAACAATATGAATGGGGTTAGACAGTATTATGCTAGGTGAAATAAGCTAGTCAGAAAAAGAGAAATATCATATGATTTTACTCATGTGGAATTCAAGAAATAAAACAAATGAGCAAAGGAAAAAAAAATACAGAGAGACAAAATAAGGAACAGACTCTTAGCTGTAGAGAACAAATGGATGGTTACCAGAAGGGTGGTGGGTAGAGGAATGGGTGAAATAGGTGGTGGGGATTAAGAGCACAATTATCATGATGAGCACTGAGTAATGTATACAATTACTGAAAAACTATCTAATACACCTGAAATTAATATAACACTGTGTGTTAATTATACCGGAATTAAAATAAAAAGAACTTTAAAAAATTCCTTGAAACATACGACCTACCAAGATTGAATCATGAAGAAACACACCAGACCAATTATAATTAAGGAGATTGATTTGTAATCAAAACCTTCCCAATGAAAATTTCAAGGACAGATGGATTCATTGGTGAATTCCACCAAACATTAAAGACAAAACAATACCAATCCTTCCGAAACTCTTCCTAAAAGTGGAAAAGGAGACAACACTCCCGAACTAATTTTATGAGGTCATTATTACCCTGATGCCAAAACTATATGAGAACACCCACGTACACACACGATGAAAAATACAGGCCAATAACTCTAATGAACACAGATGCAAAAATCCTTAACAAAATATTTGCGAACCAAATTCACTGTACCTTACGAGGATCAGGTGGGCATTATCTATGGATGCAAAGAGATGGTCCAACATATGCAAGTCGATAAATGTGATATATCACATTAAAAATTAAGGACAAAAATAATATTATTATCTCCATATATGCAGAAAAATCATTTGAGAGAAATCAATATGATTTCATGGTAAAAAGTCTCAACAAACTGAGTATAGAAAAATGTACTTCAACATAATAAAGGCCATATACGAGAGGAGCACACACCTAACATCATATTTAACTGAGAAAAGTTGAAAGCTTTTCCTTTAAGATCAGAAATAAGACAAGGGCACCCACTCTCGCCACTTATATTTAACATAGTACTGGAAATCCCAGCCACAACAATCAGGTTTAGAAAATTCCTTAATATTACAACTACTAAGAATTTATTTTAGAGGTGAATTTAAAGAGACAAATTTCTTTTTCATTCTGCCTTTAGGTACAAACAAATATCTTTGTTAAAAACAACAGACTATCTTAAATTAGAAAATAATAAACAGTGTCAGATACGAAACATAAAACACAAATAATTGAGGATGAACATTAAATTTGTAACAAACTATGATTGTAATCACAGAATGTTTTTCATCTAGAAAGTAAATTTTATAAATAGCAAAAAACCCAGCATTTTGAAATTATATTAGGTTTTAGAGGAGAAATGTCTATATTTCCCCCATTATATGCTCATTAAATGTTCTAAAATTTTTTTCCTCTAATACAAACCTGTAAACTCTTGATTTTGGTTCTCTGTTAAGGTTTCTTGAAGTATAATTGACAAATAAAATAGTAATTTATTTAGAGTCTAAATATGATTTCATATTTCTTGTGAAAGAATTCCCACTCTTGAATTAATTAACACATGCATGACCTCACCTATGTATCCTTTGTAAAATTTTGATAACACTTAAGTTCTATCATCTTAGCAAATTTCAATAACACAACAGTGTTATCAAACAAGGTTACCATGCTGTTCCGTCATGCACCCTTTGTAATTCAACATGATCTTCGTTCAAATGCTTGTTGATATATCTAGAACTGTAACTCCTTAAGGAAAGAGAGCAGAGATTTTATGGCATAATTTTAGTACAGTCCTAGAAGGAATGTGTATGTGTGTAATTTGATTAAATGACTGAATAAGTAGCTGGTATTCAGTCAACACTGGATAACTGAAAAACACAAAGCAAGCCCCAGGAGGTCAATGGAGAAATGACAGAAGCTTGGGAGGATTTTGACCTACACATAAAACAATCATGTTTGATGTGAGACTCACCAGATCTATTCCACAGGCTCATCCAACACAAGGGGTTCAGTCTTCCATGTGCCAGACAGAAGGAGAGAAATGGTCACCAGTGAAAAGTCCCAGTGACGACTACCAAAAAAAAAAAAAAAAAAAAGATGAGTATTCTTCACAACACAATTCATTTCTGAAATTATATTGATTGACCAAGGGTAGGAATTATATTTACATGTACTTTTTATCAGTGGTTATCAACCTATAGTCTATATAACTTTGAAAATTTGTATATTTGTTTAAAAGATAATCTAAAATAGGGGCACCTGGGTGGCTCAGATGGTTAAGTGTCTGCCTTCAGCTCAGGTCATGATCTCCAGGTCCTGGGATTAAGCCCCATGTCAGGCTCCCTGCTCTATAGGAAGCCTGCTTCTCCCTCTCCTTCTGCCTTCTGCGCCGCCCCCACCCCGCTTGTGCTCTCTCTGTCTCTCTCTCTCTCAAATGAATAAATAAAATCTTTAAAAAAAAAAGATAATCTAAAATAAGTTACTTTAACTGTAGTTTCAGGTTATCCAGAGGATCACTGTGATGGGCTGAATGGTTGTGTCCCCCAGAATTTATACTTAAATCCTTAATCCCCTAATTCCTAGTATTTGGAAATGAGGTTTTGGGGAAGTCTTTAGGTCATGAGGATGGTACCTTCATGATGGAATCCGTACCCTTCTAAGAAGAAATTCGGGAATGCTTGCTTTCTTTCTCTCTCTCTCCACCGTGTGAAGAAACCAGGATGAGGGCACTTACTAGAGCCTGACTCTGCTGACTCCCTGATTTCAGACTTCCCAACTCCAGAACTGTGAGATGCAAATGTCTGTTGTTTAAGCCATCCAGTCTACGGCATTTGTTATGTAGCCCAAACTGACTAAAACACCCAATATGACCAGGTACTGTCACATGATTCCAACCACAGGCTTAGTTTGCATTTGACAGCTTCATGGGGTCAAGGGATCCAGTACAGTGAGTACATTTACATTGTAAAATACTGGGTGGTACATTAGTTACTGGTAAGTTATCACACTGCACTGTCAAAATGATAACAGTGTGGCATATTTATAAACAATATTCTAAGGGATGAAGTAGTTTAGGACAGTGTTAAGTGACCTGAATTAAATAAAATTAATTAGATTAAAAGGCTTTACCATTTGGAGCTTTCATTCCTAGATGTCACAGACCTGACAGGACAACTGCAGTGTCTAAGGGTGAAAATCTCAGATTTGTAAAGGAATAGAGTAAGACTGACCCTGGTGTAGATTTGCCTCCTCTCTTTTTGACTCCTTGCTTTGTCTTGTTTTCCTGAACGGTGTAAACCCAAAGTACGTTGGAAAAATGGCTCTCTTTAGATTTCAGTAAGTGTCTCTGATGGTATCTTTGTGTCCCACTAAGCTTATTGTAATGGAAGTCTACCTGTACGACACATGCTTCTGCTGAGGCTTGAGACAATCTTTCCTCAGATCCAAAAATCTTAACATTCAGCACCTAGAAACTGAGAAAGCACATCAGATAAGTTACAGGTTTAAACATAAACACACAGGTACACACGAGAGTTCAGCAGAAATCATGATCCCCACACCTACACGGTACATGGATTTAACCTAATCTCAAATGCCCTATCCCCTGCAGTGTCTGCTTTGTGACAAGTGAAATCTTAGGCCCCGTAAAGTTAAACAATATGATCAAAAATGCCTAGTTTGCTTGTGGCAGAATTAAGATTAGAATTTAAATCTCTTGGCTATCTGGGCAACCTGGATGGCTCAGTTGGTTGAGCACCTGGTTCTTGATTTCAGCTCAGGTCATGATCTCAGGGTCTTGGGACCTAGCTTCATGAGGGGGTCTGCACTAAGAGCAGAGTCTCTTTGTCCCTTTCCCTCGGCGATGCCCCCTCAGCCCCTCTGTCTGCTTGCAGGAGTGCTCACTGTCTCTCAAATAAAAAAATGAAATCTTTAACAAAATTTAAAAAATAAATTAATTAAATTGTGTTAAACAATAAATCTCTTGGCTATCAACCTGAAGATGTTAAAAACAAAGATGTTACATTATGAACAGTGTCATGTTTAAGAGTAATGATGACATATTTTCCTATATTGACTGACTGGGTAGTAACAGTACTTAACTGACATGATTGCTGGAGGGTTGCAGCCTGGTGAAGAGCTTGGTACTTAGTGTTAACAACAACAACAACAACAATACCATTTAAACCACACTAGCACAGAAGGTCACCTAATGCAGGAGCTTTGACTTAATGTCCATTATTACATACTCAGCTGGTTGGACAGCCTGTATGAGGTAAGCACTTAATAAACAGTAAATGTTTATTGAATGAATGATGTACCCCATATATAAATACATCTATATTTTTCTATCTAGCCATCCATATATATATATATATATGTGTGTGTGTGTGTGTGTGTATATATGTATATATATATATATATATACATATATATATGTATGTGCATATATATACATATATATATATATATATCTCTACTTCGGTATTTATAGTCTTATCCAAAATCGGAATCAGAACCATGAAATTATATAGACTCCGAAACCTATATTCTCAAAAGTAATATAGGAAAAGGGCTCTACATAAACAATATACTCTGAAAGGCAATCTTAAAAACATAAAACAAGATGTAGCTAGGACAGAACATATTTCACAGAAAACAAGGGAAGTCTCTGTATGGACTGAATGGTGACCCCCTCCTCCCAAAGAAAAGATATGTCCACATGCTAACTCTTAAAAGCTGAGTATGTGACCATATTTAGAAAAAGGGTCATTGCAGATATAATGAAGTTAGGGGGGATCTTGAGATGAGATTATTCTGAATTACCCAGGAGGACCTTAAATCCAATTATAAGTGTCATTAGAAGAAACAGAAGGAAGTCATAGAGGAAGAGAAAGGCACATGAAGATAGAGGCAAATGCTAGATAGATGCAGTCACAAAGAATGAAGACAGTCACCAGAAAGTAGAAGAGACACAAAGGAATTTTGTCTGAGAGTCTTCTGAGATTGCAACCCTGCTGACACAATGATTTTGAACTTCCATGAGAGATTGAATTTCCACTGTGTTAAGTTGTTCAGTTTGTGGTAATTCATGATGACAGCTATGGGAAACTAATACAGTTCCCAAGACCAAAAAACAAACCCAACTGAAAATAGGGGACTATAATCAGTAAGTAAAAGAGTACTAGAATCACGAGCACTCAGTGAAAAAGGGAACCACAAGCACCAAAGCTGATGTTGGACTGATGAGATTAAATGTGCAACCCACTACAGATTTGCAGAAATGGATTTGAAATTTCCAAGTTAAGATGTGACTTTTGGAAGAAACCAGGCAAGCAGAATTTCTGCAGAAAAATAATCGACCAATAAAAAAATTACTAACATACAATGAAAGAAATAACAAATAATTTGGACTCTGAAGACATGATCTTAAAGTATACCAGTTACAGCTACAAAATAAAAATAAAGACACTATATAAAGAAATAAAAAAGGGGAACTAAAAATAATGAGTAGGAAGCATGGGACTCTGAAAAGTGACCATTAACAGAGGAAAAGAAACAAATTAATATCATATATTAAAAACTGCTGTTTTAAATTTAAAACTGGATGAATAAATTAAATGACAAATTAATGTCATATATTAAAAAGTGCTATTTTTTAATTTAAAACTGGATGAATAAATTAATTGACAAATTAAATACAGCCCAATGGAAATAGTGAATTCAATGGTGGATCCAGAAATTAGCATGAAGAGAAATGAAGAGAAAAACCATGAAAATAAATAAGAGATAAGGACGATAAAATGAGGATTACTGTATGGCTAAGTAAGGTCTGAAAGAAATTCTAGGGTAAATGAATAATAAATTTACTATTTAAAATGCTAAAAAACCGAACGTTTTTCACAAGATATGAACCCAAAGACAGAGGAAACAAAAAGGACCTATCAGGGAAAATAAAAGCAAATTCACTTGCAGACATATTATGACATATTTTTAGACTATCAAAGACAATAGAGGAAAATAGGGATCACAGAAACAGACCCATAATCAATGAAAACATAAAAGTCATAACATAGCACATTAGTGGCAAAATAATCGCTTACTTAACAATCATCCTGGAAAAACTGGTTATCATCATGGAAAAAAAAATATTGGATTCTTTTATTAGACCATAATTTAAAATGGATGTAGGTATAGTAAAACTTAAACATAGAAAGCAAAACTTTTAAAGTTTTAAAAGAAAATATATAGAAATATTTTTTATGCACTTAGGGGAATGAAAAATATATTACATATCACTTCATCATCACCATACTCTAACTACATTAAAACTCAGATGTCCATTTATTTAGCTCTGTGGCTTTGGACAAGTAAGTCCTCTCATTTTGGTGTCTTCCTCCACAAAGCAGAGATATTAATAGTATATATATGGCAGAGTTATATTAATGATTAGAGAATCAAAATATATAATGTTTAGGACAGTACTTCATACACAGACACACATAGATTGTGTAGGTTTTTTTTTTTAAGATTTTATTTATTTATTTGACAGAGATCACAAGTAGGCAGAGAGGCAGGCAGAGAGAGAGCAGGAAGCAGGCTCCCCATGGAGAAGGAGCCTGATGTGGGGCTCGAACCCAGCACCCTGGGATCACGACCCGGGCCGAAGGCAGAGGCTTTAACCCACTGAGCCACCCAAGCGCCCTAATTGTTTAGTTTTTATTATTGATGCTTTCATAGATTTTATCATGATTTTAAGCACAACTCCGTATTTTAGAAATTCTTCCTCCAAATGTAATCATGGACTATCAGGCCACCTAATTCACATAGTTTATTAAATTACCAATACATCATGACTGCCTTGACCTTGATTCCTTCACCTTGAAATCCTTCTTTATAAGCAGGAAAACTTAATTGGGTACGGCAGGGGTAGGGTAAAGATGTTCCATTAGAAGACTGCTTGGAATGGTGGATGTGAGTTCTGATGAATTCACAAAAACAATCCAGGATTTTCGGAGTTAAAGAAAGTTCTGAAATGGACAGGCTTGCATTTTTTTTTTCATTAAATTTTGATAAGGTGACCTCTGACTATTTGAATGATATTCTCTGCTGACCCGGTACTCTACTGACAGCCAAGAATAAAAGACCTTTTGCTTCTCCTCTCTAATCTCTGTAGTGCATTCCTTTGAAATCCTGTGGAGAGTTTCAGAATTCTAAAACAGACTCTAAAATTGAATTCTGACCATTTGCATAGCCCTTTGTTTAGAAAATGTAATTGTTCATATAATCAAACCATATTAATTATTTTCTTTGTGACACAGAAATTTTTAGGGGGAAATCATGAGATTAAATGATTTAGTAGGTTTTATCATAGTAATGGAAAGATTTCTTATTCAAATCTAAGGCATGTGTATGTATTATAGAGGTTAGTGTTCACCCAGATAGTCTTATCCTACCTCATCACATTAGTTCATAAGCTAATGGAGGAAAGCGTGATTTTTGTATCTCCCATATTGCTTAGCAGTGTCCTTCTTTAAGTAGGTGGATGATAAATTCTTATCTGGTAAGTGAAACCGACCATGGTCAAAATGATTTTTGAATGACACTGTGATTCTGAATAAATAATTCTGAATAAGTGTTTCTAAATAACGCCCTTTTAAAAAAAAATGAAACCACAAGCATTTTCCTTCTGTAAAAAATATTATGAAATGAACTAATTTAAAATTAAATATGTTAATTTAAAATATTAATTTAAATTTAGGACATCTTTATCTTACCAATGTTCTGATTATTTTCCCCCAAATTCTAATAATGTACAATACTTGGAGGTTGTAGCTTTATATTTACTGCATATAATCAGAACATTAAAAAATGTTTATTGAAACCATTCTCTCTATGGAAAATACTAAACTCTGTTCTGAAAGCTGGTGATATAGTTTGTCATGAACTTTAATGATGAACTCTAATTATGTATATAGTATGCATGGGTATATATATATAAATTACTGGTTATGGTAAAATAGATTGAATTCCAAAATAAGTGACCAAGACCATGTCAGTGAAAATTAAAAGATATTAGTTAACCCTATGGCCTATGGCAGTAGGGATATTCTTCATATGTTCATATGAAAAAATTAAATTGAACAAAACCTTGATGGGTGGATGTTATTTATGAAAGTTAAGTAGCACAATAAATATTTTGCAAGCAGATGAACAATGTGGATGTAGGAGCCAAGGTCAGGGTGTCCCAAAATGTCCCAGTAGGGCATAATGATTATTTTAAGTTAATGTTACTTAAGAAACAGCCAATGCACATAGAGAACTCAGACCCCACTTTGTCTCCAGAAAGCAATAAATAAACCACCCTGTATAAGGAGGAAAAGAGACATTCTTATCAACAAAGATAGGGAATTCAGAGCTGAAAAGGGCTACAAGAACAAATCTGTTACCTTTACTAATTTACTACCCTACCCAAAGTTCAGGTTAGAATTCCTTACTAATTGAAGCTCCGAAACATATGTTTTCTTTGTCCCATCAATTCCTCATAGATCTATTACTTCTTTGACTAAAAAGTATAAAAGCTACCTGCCTTCATTATTTCCTTGGGTCTTATTTTATCATTGGGTCTCTGTCAGCACACAATTTTTTTCACCTCCTGTTAATCTGGCTCATACCAATTTAATTTTTAGAATCACTAAAAGAACCTTAAAGGGCTGAATAAAAATTTTTTCCCAACATGAGCAAAGGAAATGAGTAAGACTCATGATGCTTTGTGATAAAAACCACTCATGTGAGTTCCATATGTGTATAAGTCCTTGCATCTCTTATAATATAGGATAGTTCTTTTATTTTCAACTAAGTACTATTTAAACAAATCATATTAGTATGAATGACAATACCTAAATCAGTACTAGCTTTTATTAAATTAAATGCTTTTATTAAATTAAATAATTTAAATTAAATATTAAAATAAATAAATTTTATTAAATTAAATAGAGGTCATCCAGTGAAATTCCAGAAAATAAACAAAAAAGGAGGCAAAAGTATTTAATACAAAGTTATTAATATGGGGTTACTGGCCATACATTTACCAGTTGTGGCAGTCTTATTAAATAAGTTTAAAGATAATACTGTAATTGCTCAAAATGTGGACATGTCAACTAAATCCCCATGCAGTGATTATAAAATTATATATAAGATATACTACAACAGTTTACTTCCCTGAAGATGGATACCTGTGCATTAGAATAAAATTTTCTAGATATCACTGTTTTAAAGATAAGTAGATATAGTATAGAATGCTTTCATAAAACATGAACCTGTATACAGGAAATCTTTAGAATTCATTATTTCTCACCAGTCCTGTGTAACAACCCCTTCTTTACTTTCCTATAAAATATTTTCCTACGTTCTTCAAATGTGAGTATGTTGCCACCTTTGCCATATCGGGTCAAGGGCACATAACACCACCATGACATCACCTTTGATGTCATACTTGATCACCTGACTAAAGAGGTATAAGTCATATTTCTTTACTGTAAAGTTACTCTGTTTTCCCCCACTGTCTACACTGTCCCCATTGGAAGTAAATTACTATAAGCATCTAAAACTAATGGAATGAGAGATTATGCTCCACCCCTGGAGAGCAGAATATATACCTTATTTATTGGAAATTCATCTTCATGTGAGAACTACCCCTTTTCCTGAATTGACTTATTTATTCAATCCTTAGTTTATAAGAGTTCAGACTCATTGATACTTATTTTATACTTGAAATTTTATCCAATATTACAATTATTATTATGCTCAAATTATTCTCATGTGTAGCCTTTTCAAATACTGCTTCTCCCACTTAGCAATATGCATTTAAGGATCCACAATGTCTTCTTATGGCCAGAGAGCTCATTTCTTTTCATCACTGGATAATTTTCCATCGTAAGGATATACTACAGTTTATTCAATCATTATCTCATTGAAGGGCAACTTCTATTTTTGATGCTATTCTAAATCATGTTTTATTAGTTTCAAATTCCAATTGTTTACTGATGATATTTAAGAAAGTAATTGACTTTTGTATATTAACCTTGTATCCTGTGATCTTGTTATATTCATTTACTAGTTCCAGAATTTTTTTTGCGATTTCTTTTTATACTTTGGGATTTTCTACAGAGAGAGTTATGTCGTCTGCAAACAAGGATAGTTTTATTTATTCCTTCTCAACCTAAATATGTTTTATTTCCTTTTCTTGTCTCATTGTACTGCCTATAATTTCTAAGATCATCTTGAATCCAGCAGTAAGACATAAGATTCTTGACATTTCTCTGATCTTAGGAAAAGTGTCCAATTTCTCAGTATAAAGTATATTAGCTACAGGTATTTTGTAGATGTTAATTATATCAAGTTGAGGAAGCTCCTCTCTTTTCCTGAGAATTCTTACCATGAAAAGGTGTTGGATTTTGTCAAATGCTTCTCTGCGTCTATTGATATGATCATAGGACTCTTCTACTTTAGTCTGTTGACATGATGGAATTCATTGATTTTCAAATGGTTTATCTAGACTCACATATATGAAACAAACGTCCAGTGGTCATGCATTATATATAATTCTTTTATGTATTGTTGGACTTAATTTTTTAATATTTTGTTGAGGATTTTTACGTACATATTCATGGTCTGTGCTTCTTTGGTACAATTTCTTTTTCTGGTTTGTTATGAGAGTAATGCTTGCCTTATAGACTAGGTAATAATGTATTCCCTTTGCATCTATTTTCAGAAAGAGAAATGGAAAATTTATATTTAAAAAAAAAGAAAATTAATATAAATCCTTTCTAAATGTGGTGAATTGGCCAGTGAAACCATCTGGGCCTGGTGCTTTATTTTTTTCCAAAAGCTAATAATTATTGATTCCTTTTATTAAATAGATATAAGACTATTCAAATGATCTATTTCTCTTGGTGGGAGTTTGGGAAGTTTGTCTCTTTCAGTAAACTGGTCCGTTTCATCTAACTTAGCAAATTTACATACATAGAATTAATAACAGTATTATTATTTTATTATAATTTACTACCCATGGGATAAGTGGCAAATGAGTCCTCCTTCATTTCAGATTTGATAGCTCCTGTTTTCTCTCTTGTATTCTTGGTTAGGCTGGCTGAAAGTTCCCCAATTTTACTGATCTTAAAAAAAAAAAAAAGACCTTGGTTTTGATGATTTTATTGTTTTCCTATTTTTAAATTTCATTGATTTCTCCTATAATTATTATTAATTATTATTTATATCCTTTCTTTTCTTTGGGCTTAATTTGCTTTTATTTCTCTAGTTCAACAACGTGGAACATTAGGTTATTGCTTACAGATATTTCTTCTTTATGAATATGTGCTTTTAGTACTATAATTTCTTGTCTTTTTCATAAAACACATTCTAACGTGTTAGGTGAAATCTCATTCTGGTTTTGATTTTCATTTTCCTAAATTAATGATGTTGATCATGTACTTGTTGGCCACGTGTACGTTCTCTTTGGAAAAATGTCTTTTCTGGTCCTCTGCCCATTTTTCAATCATACTGTTATCATTATTTATTTTGTTATTGGGTTGTATGAATTCCTTACATATTTGGATATTAATTTCATCAGAGAGTTGGTCTGCAGACATTTTTTTCCCAATTCTGTAGGCTGCCTTTTCTCATTATTGATGTTTTCTTTTGCTGTGCAGAAAATTTTAAGCTTCAGGTAATCTCACTTGCTGATTTTTGCTTCCGTTGCTTGTACTTTTGGTTCCATATCCCAAAACTCTTTGCCAAGATCAACATCAAGGAGATTTTTCCTTTGTTTTATTTTCCCTAGGAGTTTCATGATTTCAGGCCTTACATTTAATCTTTAAATCCAATTTGAGTTAGTATTTGTGAATAACGTTGAGGATCAATTTTGTATTTTATTTATTTATATTTAATTTTTAATTCTTGTGACTACCAAATTTTCCTAACACAATTATTGAGGAGACTATTCTTCCCTCTTTGAGTAACCTTAGCTCTTCTGTCAAATATTATTTAGCTTTATATATTTAGCTTTATATTCTGTCAAATATTATTTAGCTTTGAGTAACCTTAGCTCTTCTGTCAAATATTATTTAGCTTTATATATATATATTTAGCTTTATATACTTAGCTCTCAATATTATTCTTAGCACTGTCCTATTTTTTTATTTATTTATTTATTTATTATTTTTTTTTGTCAATAGCAAACTTCTTTAAATACTACAGTTTGTAGTGTGGTTTGAAATCAGGAAATATGATGTCTCCAACTTGTTCTTTTTTCTAAATATTGCAGTGGCTCTTCCCGGTCTTTTCTGATTCTATAGAAATTATAGGATTGCTTTTTCTATTTCCATAAAAATTATTATTGGAATTTTGATAGGGATTGCATTGAATCTACAGACCGCTTTGAGTAGAATGCACTTTTTAACTATAGTAATTCTTCCAGCCCTTGAACATGAAATATATTTCCATTTATTTTTGTCTATTTCCAGTTATTTCACCAAAGTATTATAGTTTTCAAAGTACAGATCTCCTTATCTTTAGTTAAATTCATTCCTAATTAAAAACAATTTTGATATTATTGTAAAGGAGATTATTTATATATTTTTCTTTAATACATTGTCAGTGTCTAGAAACATAACTAATTTCTGTATGTTAATTTTGCATCTTGCATTTTCCTGAATTCATTTTTCAGTTCTAACAGTTTTTGATGAAAGTTTAGCACTTACTATATCTAAGATTATATCATTTGTAATGGATAATAATTTTACTACTTCAGTTCTATTTTGGGTGGCTTTTATTTCTTTTTCTTGCCTAATTGTTCTGGGCAGCACTTCTAGTATTATGTTGATTAGGAGGGGTGAGAGTGAGCACTCCTGTCTTTTTCCTGACTTTAAGGAAAGTTTTCAAACTTGTATCATTGACTATGATGAAAGCTGTGGACTTGTCATATATGGCTTTATTGTGTTAAGATGTATTCTCTCTATACTAAAATTTGTTGAGTGTTTTTGCCATCAAAGGATGTTGTATTTTGCCAAATAGTTTTTCTTCATCTATTGGGATAACCAAATTATTCTTATCTCCCATTTTATAAATGTGTTTATCACATTCACTGCTTTACATATGTTGAAACATCCTTAGATACCAGGGATATATTCCACTTGATCATGGTGTGGACTCTTTCAATATGCTGCTGAATTTGGTTTCTAGTTTTGTTTTTTTGTTTGTTTTGAGAATTTTTGCATCTATAGTCATCAAAGATACTGGCCCAGAGTTTTCTTGCACTGTCCATATCTGGCTTTGGTATCAGAGTAATACTGACCTCAAAAATGAGTTTGAGAGTGTTCTCTGATATTCTTTTTTTCAAGATTGAGAAGTACTGGTATTAATTCTTCTTTAAACATCTGGTACAATTCACTAATAAATTCATCTGCTCCTGATCTTTTTGTTGCTCCTTTGGGAGTATGTGTGTGTGTGTGTGTGTGTGTGTGTGTGTGTGTGTGTGTATTTTACTCACCATATATTATATCATGAGTTTTTGATGTAGTGTTCCATGAGTCATTGTTTGTGTATACACCCAGTGCTCCATGTAGTATGTGCCCTCCTTAATACCCACCACCATGCTAAGCCATCCCCCCATCCCCTCCCCTCTAAAACTCCATTTGTTTCTCAGAGTCCATAGTCTCTCATGGTTTGTCTTATGAAATAAGTCAAACAGAGAAAGTCAGTTATCATATGGTTTCACTTACTTGTAGAACACAAGGAATAGCATAGAGAACATCAGGAGAAGGAAGGAGAAAATGAAGGAGGGGGATTGGAGTGGGAATTTTTTTATTACTGATTCGGTTTCTTATTTTTGTGCTGTTCAGATTTTATATTTATTCATGAGTAAGTGTTGGTAGGTTGTATATTTCTACGAATTTATCCATTATTTGTAGGTTGCTCTGTTTGTTGGCATAAAATTGTTTATCTGTATTTTCATTTTTATTTCTGTGGTATCAGTTATAATGCTTCTCCTTCATTCTGATTTTATATATTTGAGTCCTCTCTCTTTTTTTTTCTTATTAAGTCTTGCTAACAGTTTCTCAGCTTCGTTTATATTTTCAAAACAAAAACAGCTATTGGTTTTAATTTCTCCTACTGTTTACTGGTCCCAATTTCATTTATTTCTACTCTGATCTTTGTTATTTTCTTTCCTCTGTAAAGTAGGATTTAGTTTCTTATTTTTACTCTTCCTTAATATGCAATGTTCAGTTGCTTATTTGAGATTTTTCTTTTTTCTTAATGTAGGTGTTCATCACTATACACTTCCTCCTTGGACCTGCTTTTGCTAAATCCTATAAGCTTTGATGTGCTGTTTTCATTTTCATTTTTCTCATATGACATACCTAGGAGTATATTCCTTTTATTTTTCCTGCTTTGTGTTTCCTGAGCTTTCTGACTCTGTTTTTTGTGTCTGTCATTAATTTGTAAAGTTTCCAGTCATGATTACTTCATATATTTTTCTCTGCTTCATTATCTCCTACTATCCCTTTTGGGTATTCCAATTTTGTGTATGTTCTCTTATATACCCTTAACATGTTAATCAGGGGTATTTTAAATACCAGTCTGACAATTCCAATATCTGTGTCATATCTAAGTCTGCTTTTTTTTTTTTAAGATTTTATTTATTTATTTGAGAGAGAGAGAGAGAAGGAGAGAAAAGAAAAAGATAAGGGTAGAGTGAGAGGGAGACGCGGACTCCCTGCTGAGCAGAGAGCCAACATGGGGCTGGATCCCATGATCCCGAGATCATGACCTGAGCTAAAAGCAAATGTTTAAACACCTGAGCCACTCAGGTGCCACCTCCAAGTCTGCTTCTGATGTTGTTTTGTCTCTTCAAATTGTCTTTCATTTCAGTATGTCCTATAATTTATTGTTTAAAGCGGAACATGATTCATCAGGTGATAGGAACTGAGGTAAACAAGCCTATATCATGAAGTTTTGTACATTCTGGCTAGGACCTGGGATTTGTTTACTATTTGCTGTAGTGCTAGGTACCAGTGATATCAAATTCCTCAAGTGTTTTTGTTTCTATCCACGCTGTCGACTTTGGGGTCCCCTAAGTACTTTTTCTCAGAGAGAATCCGTGTTGTGCAGCTCTTTCCACTGTAATCTGCTGTCATTACACTGCATCCCTCTTGGACAGTTTTTAAGATGGAGGGAAGGGAGAGTTCTATAATCCTAGGATCAGATCTAAGTCTTAATTTTTTTGAAGATTTTATTTTTCAGGGCACCTGGGTGGCTCAGTGGGTTGAGCCCCTGCCTTCAGCTCTGGTCATGGTCTCGGTCCTGGCATCGAGTCCTGCATCGGGTTCTTTGCTCAGCGGAGAGCCTGCTTTCCCCTCTCTCTCTGCCTACTTGTGATTTCTCTCTGTATGCCAAATAAATAAATAAAAATCTTCAAAATAAAAGATTTTATTCTTCATTTACTAGAGAGAGAGTATGGGGGAGTGTGGGGGGAGCGGCTGGCAGTGGGAGAGGGAGAAGCAGACTCCCTGCTGATCTGGGAGCTTTAAGAGCGGCTCATGATCTGAGCTGAAGGCAGAAGCTTAACTAACCGCCTGAGCCACCCAGGCACCCCAGATGTAAGTCTTATAATGTGCCTCTGGGCTGTGACCTTCACTAGTGTTTCTCTTTCTCCTCAGCCCTCTTTGTTGAAGGAGGAAGTTTAGGTGGGGGCTGGAGCAGAAGCACTGTCTCTTCTCTGCAGCTGGGATAAGCCTCCCTTAAATGTTTTTCCCTAAAGACTGAGTCTTTGTTATGGAGAACACGTGGTGTGTTTCAGTTTTTACCCTCCCCCTCCTCCTTGCAGAGCCAGTTAGCGACTTCTCTTGTCTCTTCTCTGCAGAAACCTAGCAGGGTCCCTCGAGATAAAACCTACAGAAGTGTGGGCCAGCTCCCAAGACCCCAACCCCAGGAGCTTCTGAGACAATCCGTCTCCAACAAGTCATCAAATTTACCATTTATGCATTGTTCCATGGCTCCAACAGCTTCTGGTTTTGGTGACTGGATCTCAGCTCTAACTTCCTGGATTGCCCTGTGCCTCCAAAGTAATGCTTTACCTTGCAATCTCAGTTCTCTTATGTGTCCGGGAATGGTCATCGATTTTCAGTTTGCTTGGTGTTTTCTTGCCTTGAAGATGTGAGTGGCAGCTTCCAAGTATTTTATATTTCAGAGCTGAATCAGACAAAGAAATCCTGAGCACGGCACATATGTGAAAAGACACACAGAAAACAAGTATTGCAATTCAGCAGTGGCCTCTGATACTGGATTAGAGAAATATTTCTAGCCAAATTTCACTGCCTGATTAGCATTAATTTACTCACAATTTGAAGAAACAGCCATTAGTTTAGGAGTATCAGACTTTAGTAGCGGTAGGCCAAGTAGCAGTCCTTGCCAGCTTCTTCTAGTGCCAAGATTTAGAATGCCTGCCTGGATACAGAAGCACACGATTGTTGGACACTGTTTTGGGCATCGCCATCTGTCTTGCTTCCCATATAAATTCTCACCCCTGCTGACTGATATATATGGCATTCTGTAGAAGGCTCGTGCACAAATTTCTAAAAGGGGATCTCAGGCAAGAGCTTTTCTTGTCATTTATGTCTGCCAGGTTTCTGCCATGACTTGCTTGTGTACTCATTTGTAAGGCAACATTCAGGGGAGTGCCCGTGTGCAACATTTGGGGTATTGGCTTATTTACTGCTTCCTGCTGCAGCCAAGGCTCACCCACTCCATGATTCTACACAGTGTGATTCAAAAATGGGTTTAACATAGCATGCACGGTATTTTGGTATCACTGCCCATATAAAAGTATGGGAAAACCCCAAGATATATATCACATTCACTAGCACAATACCTTGATTGTGTTCGTCAGTGCATGTTTGTCTGATCTCCCTTCCTTTTTGGAAATTTTCCAATGGCTACAACTGCAAAAATAGAGATATGTACGTATTAGCCTGTGGTAAAATGAGGTTTCCTGGGGATGGGGGAGAATGGGTGTTCATGGTGATTGACCATTATTGCCAAAATTTTGTTGGAAATAAGCCCAGAACTTTCTATGTTATTTATATTCTATTCAACACTTTGTGCTGTACCAAAGTTAAATGAATAAAAAATCTGTTACTAACTTTACCCAGGATCCATTTATCTTTTAAAGAACTGAAAACTCACTCTCCGGGTGTCCAAAGAAGGGGCAATATGTTAATCCAGTGCTACCTTTAATCCATGTACTGAGGTAACAAAATATCTTTGAGAAATGTGTGTCCCAGTGACACTTTAACTCTCCTTCTGTTTCCAACAAAAAGTTCAGTAAAACTCACACTCTTATAAATTAAATGCATGGGGAATATCTAACTGAATTTCTATATGAATGTCTTTAGCTCTCAATCATCCTTCTCTTCACAATTAATTTCAATTCTTGGACTATAGAAATGGAAGAGGAGAGGGAGAGAGACAGAAAGAGAGAAAGAGCATGTGTTTGTTTAGTCTTAACAAGGGTGTGTGCTATGGTGATTGCTGTGAATTGTGTAAGACTGATAATTCACAGACCTGTCCCCCTGAAGCAAATAATACATTATGTGTTAATAAAAAATGTTTTAGCAGTAGTTTATCACATTAAAAAATTAAGTATTACATACACTATAGCTTTTTCTTCTACTCCTCCCTCAGAATACTTTTCCTTATAGTACTTTCTCCTTTAATGAGAAAACTTAAAAAAATATGGAAACATTTTCTAGACAACTACATGCTAAATCTAACCTCAAACTAAACAGTAATATCAGATAAATTTTAAAAATGACTTAAAAAAACACAGAAATCCACATAGACTGTATTAAAAAGCTAAGTCAACCTTGAACATCATAGTGATGATGACAAAACACTTGACCACACAGGTAGCAGGGTAAAGGGGGTCATGAAATTAAAATAGCACTGTCACTCGCTGTATTTCTTAACAAATTTCCTCTAAAATATCAGTGGATTTAGAATATGCACCTAAATCATCTAGGATACTTTGTCAACAGTATGAGAAAAATCTTAAAACAGTAGTTATTCAGGAGGGAAGTAGGAGGTGATATATAAAATGGAAAACATCATGAATTTGGAGTCTGACATCTTGCCTGAACATTTAGTCCCTCTCTCTGCTTATTTGAGACCAGAGATAAATTGAAGCTCAGTTCCTTCATCTGCAAAATGGGGACAAAAATGGTATATTCTTCTTACAGTCATTGTCCAGACTTAACCCACAGTGTCTATGAGCACACCTGGTAGTAACAGACATGGAAAAAGTATTTGTAAACAGGAATAGAGACACATCCCCAGAGAGGGACACGCTTTGAATGAGGTATCCCTTAAAAACTACTTCTTTTGTAGTTTCTCCCTGAGAAGATTGGTGAATTCTCAAAAATTTTTGAGAGAATAACTATCTTGCATGAAAACTGCAGAAGAGAGTAAAGACAGGGAATATTTTCAAACACACTTTATAAGACCAGGAAAGTGTTATACCAAAACCTTTGAAGGACATTCCAATTAAAGGAAATTAGCAATCAGTATTTCCCATGCACATAGATACAAGAATTCTAAGCAGAATGTCAACAAATGGAATACATTTACATGCGTTAATAATAGGGAAATAGCTTTAAGTAATGGGAGTCACTCCAAATGTATAGAGATTATTTAATAATTTAATTAAATAATTAAAAATATTTAATATTTGAAAATAAATGAATGTAATTTATTATATTATCAGAATGAAGGTAAAATGGTCATTTCAATAAATACAAAAAACAATTTCATAAAATTTACCAAAATATATTTCTTGGGGTACCTGGGTGGCTCAGTGTCTAATAAGTGTCTAATTTTTCATTTTTCACTCAGGTCATGATTTCAGTGTTCTGGGATTGAGCCTGGTGTCGGGCTCCTTGGTCAGTGGGAAGTCTGCTTGTCTCACTGTCCCTCTGCCCCTTTCTCCTCTAGAATAAATAAATCTTTTTAAAAATTAAAAAAAAAATTATTTCTTGATTAAATTCTCAGCAAATGAGGAATAAAAGGGAATATTCTCAATCTCACATAGAACTTGTTAACACCATGTCTAATAATGACGTTTTTGCAAGCTTTTCCTTCACGTTTCAGTATAAAACAAATAAATCTTTAAAAAATTTTTTTTTAAATTATATCTTGATTAAATTCTCAGCAAATGAGGAATAAAAGGGAATATTCTCAATCTCACATAGAACTTGTTAACACCATATCTAACAATGACGTTTTTGCAAGCTTTTCCCTCACGGTTCAGTATAAAACATGGATGAGCACTACCACCATCTCAACCCAACATTGTACCGAAGCCCCCAGCTGAAATCATAATGAAAGTGATTTTATCTTAAAGTTCTCCCTGGAAACAAAGTCAGTACAAAAATTATCAATTATATTTTTATATACTAGCAAGACAGGGAATGCAATACAGAAGACAGTTTATGAAATAAATCAAATAAAGCATGTGCAAGACTAACACACTATAAACTGTAAGATATTATTTTTTTAGAGAGAGAGAGAGAGCATGAGCAGGTGGAGGAGGGGGAGGGGCAGAGGGTGAGGCAGAACCAGGCACCCCACTGAGCAAGGAGCCCCAAGGGTCTTGATCCGAGGACCCTGAGATCATGACCTGAGCCAAAGGAAGATGCTTAACCTACTGAGCTACCCAGGTGCCCCTAAATTGTAAGATATTCTTCAAAGGGATTAAAGAACACCTAAATAGTGAGAGCTAAGTAGTACCCGTAGATCACAAAACTTGATATATGCAAATTCTTCCAAATTTATCTATGAATTTGATGCAATGGGCATTGAAATTACAACAAGGGTTCTGAGAAATTTAAATGTACATAGAAGTGGGGTGCCTGGGGGGCTCATTCAGTTAAGCGGCCAACTCTTGATTTCATGATCTCAGACTCCGAGGGTGAAGTCCTGAGTCAGGTTCCATACTCAGTGGGGAGTCTGCTTGTCCAGCTCCATCTGCTCCTTCCCCAGCTCATGCTCGCGCTCTCTCTCTCTCAAATAAATAAATAAAATCTTTAAAAACTAAAATCAAATCTACATGGAAGTACAAAGATCTGACAATAGCTATGAATATCCTTAAGGTGAAACCTACAGAACTTATTAAGATAATAAGTCTTTCTGTAAAGATCCAGAATTTAAGAGTAATGGCTATCAACAAACAGGCCAGAAGATAGACTAAGAGGGTCCAGAAAGAGATCTTCTCACATCAGTTAACATGATTTTATAAATTCAGTTTATGCCTTTATTTCAGTTCAGGAAGTATGGTATTCTCAAAGAATGGTGTTGGATCACTTAAATCATTTTTTAGAAAATCAACAAAATTTAACTTGAGATGGACCATGTAACTGAAAGCAAGAATAAATAGTTTGAAGTTTCTGGAAGCAAAAAAAACAACCAGGAAAATAGCTTCATGATCAAGGTAGACTTATTAAATAGAACTCAAAAAACACTTTGTATACAAGAAAAAAAATGGATAGTTTAACTTTAAAATAAAAACTTTCTCTCATAAAAATTCCATAAAGTGGGTGAGAAGTCAGGTCTCAGATGGGATAATATGTTTGTAATATATTTATTTAATATACTCATATTGACCAAAATATAGGACAGTTTCAAACCAACAATAAAGAGGTAAACTAGTTAAAATGAGCAAAAGGTTTTACCAAAAAGAATATTCAAATACCCATTAACATATGAGAAGTTTTAAAACTCATGCATCACACAAATGGAAATTAAAAATTATAATGAAATATCAACTAATCCTACCATAATAACTGAAATTTAGAAGATTGACAGTATCTAGGATATAGAACAATGGAAACTCTCATATATTTCTAATGGGTAGGTAGAAGCATCTGGAAAACTGAGTAGTGTCTATTGAAGCCAAGCATAAGCACAAACTATAGACCAGCAATTCTACTCCTGGGTATATAATATGCAACAAAATGACTGATTATGCACATAAAAATACAAGATGTACAAAGTACAAGAATGTTCATGCCAGCTTTGTTCGTAATAGCCTCCAAATGGAAATAATCCAAACATACCAACTGTAAAATGGTAAATTATATTCATATGATGGAATAGCATAGTAATATACTGAAATATAGAATGACATAAATATTTTTATTAATAAGCAAATTTACCAATGAGTAAAATAAGTAAGAGAGAAAATATACAGTGCATGCTATGTAGTTTCACTTATGAGCAGCACAAGAACAAGAAAAAATAATGTATGGTAACAGAACAATGAGTCCCAAGGGGAGGTTGTACCAAGTAGACAGGCGCATGTCAGAGCCTTTCAGAGAATTGTCCCATGTTTCATCTGACTCCTGATTATAAAACTGTACAGCTAGGCAAAATGACCGAGCTAAGACAACAGCATTTGTAGTAACTTATACTCCAACTTAGAAAATTCAACTTTCAAATTGAGCATCTATTTGTGTAACATCAAGCTACCTATTTAAACTTCCTCAGACATGAGTCTTTCATGTACAAAATGAAACATGTCACGTTAACAAAAATATGAGGTTATTACAATTTTTAAATGAGTTATTGCATAATAATAGCACTCAGTCCAGCATGTAGGAAATGTGGTTTACATTTCCCTACAAATCTAGCTTTGGATTTTCCCCCTCCTTTTAATTCAGTTTTTGTCAATCACGTTAATGATTTAACTCTGTTTAAATGTTCACAAATTTCTAAACACCATATGTGCAAGAAAACATGTATGTCTGCATTAGTAAAAATAAAATGAAACATCTCAATCTGAGGGTACAATTGCTTAAATATGAAAAGAAACAAAAATGTGTAGTAATGGGGAAATTTTAAAAGAAGATAGCAGTATCATTAAAATCAAATGCATTTTGCATTATGTTATCCACCGGGGACAATCTTCCCCCAGAGAATACCGGGCAAAATCTGGAAAATCATCACTGATCACAAGGCAGGTGTACAATCAGCATCGACAGGCAGAGGCAAATATCTTATGAGGCAATGGGCAGACCCTCAACACAAGGACAAGTTGGGCTGAAATGTCAATAGTGCTGAGGTTGAGAATATCCTAAATCCTGGGTTAGGACAATGAATGTCTAATATTACAACCTGGGAGGTTTTGCCGAAGTGACAGTCTCTCCTTTCTCCAGTTGGGGTTCACAACCTATAAATTCTGAAAATCCACACAAGTCTGGGCCCAAATTCCTTATTTATAATTACAAAATCCCAAAGTCCTAAAAACAGAATTCATATCATTAAAAAATGAGATGAAATCAAATAACAAAATAAAATAAAATAAATTAAAATAATAAAAGAAAAGAAAGTGAATACAAGCTGGCCTGATTTATCCTCTTCTGCCTTTGTTTATCCCACATAATGTGAGCATGTCTGCCTTTCATCGTAGAAATAACAATGTGTATGACTAAAGGGTGCTGGCCCAGACACGATCAAGGGATTATTAGAATTTTATATAATGCTTACATACTATAATGCCCTCATAAAAATCAAAGAATTCTGAAAGGTATCCAAATGTCTAGGATAAAGGGTTGCTGACCAGTATTAGATTAGGGACTGTATTGTGAGGCAGTAAAAACAAGAAAACAAGAAAATTAGAAAGATTAGAATAAAAAATTCTAATAAAAAGTTAGAAAATTAGAAAGAAGTGTTTTTCTTTTCCCCAATACACTACTTATTAGCAAACTAACTATATGGGGGTAATTTATCCCAGAGTCCTTATGTATAGAATGCAAATAATAACATATATCTTTCACATATTTTTTTAGTATTGAATCAGCCAATATTTAAAATGATTATAATAATTCCCAAAATCTAGCATTCAGTTAAAGCTTTTCTGTAACTTTTTTCCAACTATTACTTTACTATTAAATAAAACATATTTTTTAATACTTGAACAAAAGCAAACAAATGAAGAAGTTGTCTTTTTTAACTGCCCTAATATTAAAACAACAACAATAACAACGGCAGCAGCAACAACAAAGCAATTTAGAAGAGAGCTGTGCACACCACTTGGAAACCTGGGTAGATTCCATCTCTAACTGGATCTATATGGCTAAAACAGCAGTCACATGCTGGGTGGGGGTACCGGGGCAAGAATTAAAATCTGTAGCAAGGGCTCAAGTGGGACACTTTTAAAGAATGAGGAGCTGACTGTACGCTCCCCAGTACCTGTGTACTGTGGACAGGATTCATATTGCATTCAATATTGGTCACGTTCCATGCCCTTCATGTAGCAATTAAAAATATAATGGGTGATTAAATGTGGCTTGCAAATAGAACCATAGACTTTCAGCATGCCCGTGAGCTGATGTGGGTAAAAGCTCTGTACCTCCCCCACACAGTGCTCTGGGACTTGGCAACCTGGCCATTCTGTACCTCTTCCTCCAGTCCCCATGTGTTCAAGCACAAGAGAGTCATTACTAACTTATAAGAACTAGCTCGGAGCTGCTTGGGACCAAAAGAACAGATACCCTGAGTTTAGGTTGTGATTTTCTTTTGTTTAGTTAGAAAGACTCTAAACATGAAGGAGGTTAAATGGGAACACATCCTGTGGTCATACACACAGAATTTTCCCTTCAGGGCTGGCTCACTCGTGCCCCAACACTGAGAATATTAGTGGCTGATGGCTCTCTTTGCAGTCTCACCCAATCTTATCCTTCCTCCCAGATGGTAGTTGATGGCCAGTAACCCACAGGGACACATGGCCTGACCCCTTCTCTGAATGTAGGACAATCTTAGCTGCAGAGTTCCCTGCAGGATTGCCTGACGCCTCAGTAGTAACCACGGAGCAGATCAGCTGTCTGTCCAACCCTGCCTTCCTCATGCCCATGCAGATGTGACTCCCAGAAGCATTTCCCAATCCAATTTCTTTACTCACAGTCTATTTTCAGGGAGATCAACTGAATACACACAATTATTTTGTTTATTCAATAAATATGTATATTTTAAAGGTTTATTTTTTAGAGAGAGAGTGCGTGAGTGAATGAAGGAAGGAGTGGAAGGAGAGACAGAATCCCAAGCAGACCCCCTGTTGGGTGTAGAGCCCTACAGGGGTCTAGACCTCACAACCCTGAGACCATCATCACTGAGCTGAAATCAAGTCAAATGCTTAACCCACTGAGCCACCCAGGTGCCCCTATTCAACAAATATTTATTAAATATCTATAACACAATAAAAATCTGCCAGATTCTAGGAATATAACATTTAAAGATATTAAGCAATTATGCAACATGAAGAAGACTCCCTTATGGTTGGCGCATCTTTTGAACAAAAGAGTCAACTAATATTTGTACTTTACTTCAAGCACAAAATTTTCCAACATCTTCTAAACTAAACATTACATTTGATCTTAAATTTGTCATATCATAAAGCAGGTGATGGTGGATGGGGAGAAAAGAGTATGTCAGGATTTTAAGTGTATTTTTTTTCTCCCTGAGTGGTAAAAAGGCACAGAACAATAGAATTCTAACCTCAATTCTCATACTAATTTTCCATATAAATTAGTAAGTCACTTTGTCTTCTAAAAGGTCATATTTCTGATCTCAGAATGAGGTTGTGAGTTTATCCTTGAGATTAATTTTATTACTGGATTTCTATGAAATCAGCCATGGAGGTCTTCAGGCGGCCATAAGGTGAGGGGAGACCAAAGGTCTTCCATCTGAGTGACATGTGTGGGAAGAACAATTCTAAGCAACAAGTTACAGAGTTATATAAGAGTTACAGATTTGAGAAATAATGAGAATAATGTGCTAAGCTTCTAAGTATTTCAGTATTTGTTTAGATGTAATAGTTCATATTCCCTAGTTTCATCCTTTAATTTCTAAGTGTTGGCAGACATTAAAATAGAAGACAGACAGAAATAGAGAATTAAAAGTGAGAATGAATCTGGATTTATTAACTTCATATAAATATATATGCTTGAAATAGCATTTTTTTTCTTTTGTAATTGAGTTTTTATTGGTTGTTCTGAGGACTGGTACAGACATTTTGATTTGGACACAATTCTTAATGTATGTACTGAAAATCTAAAAAAATCATGTAGCTGTGATTCTTTTCTAAAAGTTATTCCAGTGACCTACCAGCTTAAAATTTGGAGGCAAATTTTCCTTAATAGTATAACAGGTACCAATGTCTTCAACTGTCAATACGCTATTACATTGTCAAGTCCCATTATCCATAATTTAACATCATATACACGACATCCCCACATTTTCAATCTGGAACAGCACATTCACAGAGTTACTAGGAAAACTGGACAACTACAGCCAAGATGTGACAGAGTGCACAAAACTCTGTCAGGGAGAGGCAAAATCAAGGAGTGGTTTATTTAAGGTACAATCCTACCAAAAACAACATCAGAATTGAAGTAATTTAAAAAATTCAAGACATATTAAATGCACGACTGACTCCAAATTACCATTTAGTATGCTTGTATTATAGGACAGAAAACTTGCCCTGTCTACAGAATGTGGAGGTGACACCCAAGACAATCAAAGCCTCCCACATTCAATAGCCCACTATTTTCTGGGTGTACCAAAACATATACAATGAGGAAATGATCTCACTTCTTTAAAAAAAGGCACTTACATGTAAAAAATGGGATGAGGTGGGATCCCCTCCTTCTTAAAAGTGTTTCTAGAGCTACTAAAAAACTTGAATTTATAAAATAGTTTATAAAAATATTCTTCTGGATTGTACAAGAAGGGAGACAGGGACCACTGACAAGACATGATATGTGATATTAATCATATGTCTTCTTCCTCTCCTGTTTCAGCAAAGACTGGACTCTCCTCGTTTTTAGTTTCTCCATTTTCTGCAGGTAAGTCTTCTTTTGTTTCTTGGTTAGCTACTTTATCCCGTTTTCCCCTTGCTGCCCTTTTCCCCTTTGTTTGCACTTTTTTGTCTGAAGATTAATCTTTTCCTGTTGCCTTTTTTGGCTTTGTTTTCACTTTTTCAGGAGCAGATTTAGCTGACAACCTCACCTACCCTCTTAGGCTCCTCCTTCACTGCCCCATCAGCAGAGCTGACCTTCCCCTTAGGCATCCTGATGATGGGTCAGGTGCACCCAGAGCCTTCTGGAAGCTGGGCTGTCTGGCTACTGCTTCTCCTCCCTCTACCAGAGCTACAGGGACCCCTAGAAATTGATAGCATTTAAAATGAGGGGGAAATGACATAGAAGCATCTCTAACGAAAGAACATGGTACAATTTCAATAATTTTCTCCTGATTTATATGTAGTATACAAATGTTATATGACAATAAACAGTAATTTTAAATGCCCACTACCAAAGTCTATGAATTACGTTTTTTCATTTTCTATCATGTCATAGAAAATAATAGAATGATTGGTCTGACTCTAAAATAAGGAAGAAAAATTTCAACACAGCTAATTAGAATCTCACTGTATCTCTCTGTTGGAGGCATTCATTTGTTTAAGAAATTCTGGTTTCGTTTCTGCCTTGGTGATCTTGAGTGAATCAAACTTCCCTTTTTTTTTTCTTGAGATATATAAACCGCAGTATTAGGTTTGCGGTTCTTGTCAAATATGATATATGGATCTAAGACCCTGCTCAGATATCAGGAATGGAACCTGTACCCACATTGCCAAATTATAAGTATGTGCTTTCTTTAGATATTTGACATGGTATGAAATGACCCTTAGGAAAATGTAGGAAACTTATAAATCTGATTCAGCAGATTCCATAGATTTACTTTTCCTACTTCCTTGGAAACCACTTTGGATAGAAACCTTGCCTTTTATCATTCAGGGGCCATACAGAGAAATGGAACACATGCCAGCTGATTCCATAGAATTGATACAGTTTGTATATTTACTGGAAGAGATAAAAACGGGAAGAAGTGAAGCAAAGCAGAAATTAAAGGTGGAAGATGTACCCTGGGGTTGGAGGGGCTGAATCTTGAAGAAGAAGCCACCGGGTAATAACTAGGACTCCAGAGGATTGACTGATGGGGGTGAGACCCACTGAGGAGAACTGTCACTTGCAGAGATACTGAGAGAGAGAGGGGTGGGGGAGAAATCTATCCAAACTCACTTTAGAAAAAATGGAACCATTTTGGTTTTCCTGACTGCAATGCTCAGAGACACGAGATTGCTGCGAGAAGTTTTCTCATCCTCTCTCAGCTGAGCAGGGCTTCCCTCTGTGTTGCCGGAATATTGCAGGAAGGTTCCTTACGCTTTTGTTAAGGATTACCTCCATCTTCTTTCGATTTACTTGGTCCTTACGGCTTAAGATCTCAGAAACAGAGATGGCAACGCCCCAGTCTCCACGGGGAAGAGCCTGATCCTTGATCAGGTGAACTTCCCTGGACACATGATTGGGTTGAAGCAGATGGCGGCCCTCTGGCCAGCTTGGGCCACAAGTCCGCCATGACGAGGAAGGCAGATGTCTTGTGTATGAGAGGGAGCAATAAACATATACACAAAAATTGGAAGCAAGGGTTAACATAAGCCTGTAGAGAAGTTTAATCATGATGCTGTGCACCTGAAACCAAGGTTAACACTGTGCACAACTATACTCGAATAAAAAAAAAGTGCGAAATAAAAACTGGAAGCAAGATAGGTGACAGTCAAAACTATGTCTACCATATTTAGTACTATATCATTTTCAACATCCTCTCTGTCTCTGTTAGCATATGGCTGGGCATGTACTTCTTAAATGGGCTCAAGGCAGTTTAGAAAGATTAACCATCTGGAACTAAATTCCTTAATGAAAGCAGTACAGAGCCAAGACAGGGGAAGGGACATAAGTGGTTCTAGAC
Organism: Lontra canadensis; assembly: GCF_010015895.1. Lineage (NCBI taxonomy): Eukaryota > Metazoa > Chordata > Mammalia > Carnivora > Mustelidae > Lontra > Lontra canadensis. Next base: position 4,953,282 of record NW_022631033.1, read on the forward strand.
AATAGAATACAATCCAGTTTGAAGGATGTGTAAAGGCAAATAAAGTCAAGAAACTGTAAGAACATGGCTACAGATTGGGCATCTGAACTCAGACACAGGACAGAGACCAATAATTATTAGACTTAGGTATTCGGCCACAAAGTTGAGTTTCATACATTTGTACTGTACTTCCTAAAATCCCTACTTCTGATTTCAGAACTAGTTCCAGACAATGCGGTAAAATTCTCTCTTATAGTGGGCTGTAGGAAAAGCAATGACTGGCAAAATTAGGCAAGCCCTGAAAATTTCAGTGGTTTTGAGAAGCACACCAATTCTTCTGTTTTTCAGAAACAAGTATTTCTAATTTTGTCCAATATAACATCAGGCTCCTAGGTACTGTAGAATTTTCAGCTAAGCAAAGACTACTTAAGCATCATTCATTCTGCTGCTGCTTAATTCATTTTCCCCTCCTCTTACTGATTGAGTTAAATAATGTAATTAAAGCAACACAGTTGGTGTATTGCCTGCAGTCAGGATAGTGTCCCCCATTTTTCTGGAGTTATATATAATTATATTAAACTTCAGCTTTTCAAAGTAACTCAATTGATCCTCTGTAGAATATTGAATTAAGTAATTGATGTCAGAAAGGTTTTTTTTTTTTTAATTTTTTGGTTGTTGTTATATTTTATTCACCCTGAACTGAATGGCCCAAATATTTTCATGTTTGAATGATTCCATTCATGTTGACCATACACTACATGCAACTTAACTTTGGTTCAAACCTCATTTGTTCCTTGTATTTATTTATTCTTCTATATATTCATATAAATTTTGCTTGTATATTTACTGGACCTATATTTACTGGACCTTATATTTACTATGACCTTTCAGAGTTGCTATAATTTTCTCAAAGTGGACCAATCCTTCAATCTTCCAATATTATACTTTAAGACAAAACATCCATTGCAATCAATCATTCATAAAAACTTAATACTGACAAAACTAAATAGCAAAACAAAAATTATATTTTCATCATTAAAAGAAACAATGGCAAATTATGCATGAATGCTAACAGTGTAAGCTCCTAAGTGCGTCTGATGGCTTTGTTAAATATTGGTATTATAGAAGAGGGCTCCATTATATTTGACAAGTCTTAATGGAACACCCCAATATAAAAGCCACAATCTCATATTTATGGTGAAAGAACTGATGTATTGATAACAATATCTACATTTATAAGTAGGGTCAAAAATACCTCACTGCCTAAATTAAACTTTAAGAGAGAAGTCTTTGGTGAAAAGTAATTACTGGTGAGACAAAGCTCTGAGTAAATCTGTTGCAAACACGAACATGTGAGGCACTCTGCAAGTTCAAGTTCTCCTAGAAATAAGCATGGTAAGAAAGTAAAAAGCAGGAAAAAATAAACTGAAGCTTAAAAATAGACATCTGAGTCAGCAGTGAAGTCTAGCACTGTGTTTCTTTGAGCAACTCATTACTTCCATTCCCTTAGCGCCAAACATGAGTAAGTCTGGGTACTGTCTAACTTACTGGAAGAAAACCTGAGAGTCGTAATGTGGGGAAGCAGCTATGGTATGAAAAGAAAGAGGTATGAATGATTCTATCCTACTACTTATTCCTGTTGCCCACTTTTATAATTCTTTCTCTCTGTCCTACATCAAAACCCTTCAACATATAATCTTACCTCATCATGCAGTTACATAATTTACACCGAGGACAAGATAAATCCCTAGGGTCAAAATGTTTTAACTGGGGAGTGCCAGATCTACAATTGAGGTTCAGATAGCCTTTGAATACTGAAATTTTTGTGTATTGACACTATTGTTTTTTCTTTTCTGAAAAGGACACCCATGGCATCACAAATGGTTCTTAATAGGATGTATAAGACAACATTAAGAATTATAACCACAGTAGCTAGACTCAAATAAAATTATTTTGGGGAAAGTAATTGTGTTTTGGGGAGACAATTCTCCAGGGATCTCTTGCATTTCTACTGTCTTGCAAGCAGAGATACTGATTGTTTGTTCTGGACTATTTTTTTTTTTTTAAAGATTTTATTTATTTATTTGAGAGAGAGAGAGAGAGCATGGGAGCAGAGAGGTCAGCGGGAGAAGCAGACTGCTCGCTGAGCAGGGAGCCTGATGCAGGACTCGATCCCTGGACTCCAGGATCATGACCTGAGCCGAAGGCAGTCGCTTAACCAACTGAGCCACCCAGGCGCCCCTGTTCTGGGCTATTTTTACAAAAATGTTTGTATCGCAAATCTCAGAAGGTAGAGAAGTTATCTCCCTCTGGAGAAAAGAGAAGTTTTGCATAAAGCCTTAGATAATACAGAGCATGTCTCTCTCTGGAGCCAAGGGCTAATTTCCTTATTGCAATAATGGCAAAAGCTCTGAGCTCCCCAATCTAAGGGCTCCTTTCTTATAATGGAGGTCACCACATGTTCAATTGTCACCTGGATCTCTTAGCATTGCCCTGTGGGCATTGGAACTCAGAGAACCAGGACAAGAAAAGGCTGATACTTTGGCTCTTGTATTGCTCTACACAATCAAGTCCTTTGTCTGGACTCAGAAAATATGCCTTCAGCCCAACTAGCATCCGTGAACTTATGGCAGGGTAACCGTACAATAGCATTACCTTCATGGCTTTGGCCATAAGCATGGGGATACTTTCTGGAAGAGGAAGAATCAAAAACCTCTTGGACAGGTTAATAGGATTTGAGTGAAGTCCACAATTGGTAGCAACCATCCTGACCAAAATGCACGGTCAGCTGCACAATAAATGGCTCTTCACACCATGGCTACCGAGCAGCAGGGACTGGAAGGCAGCTGAGCACCACAGACCGGGCTAAAAGACCTGTGTCCAAAAAAGTGCTCTAGTCATGGCTAACTCTCCTAAGGAAAGGGGCACTTCCTGGCGAATCTGATGGCAGCCTCAGTTTTGTCTCATTGCGAAAACAAATACTATAATCCTTCCCGGGGATGCACAATTTCCCACCCCCTTCGACAAGCATTGCAGAGATGCATACCCATACTGAATGTGAGAGGGGAGAAATCTGCAACCACGGTGGGCAGAAACCACGCCTAATGTGAGGACACTGACGGGCTTGCTTAGGAGATGGCGGTGTGGGGCATACAATGTTTGGTTAAAAAAGGATGGCAACAACCATCTATCTTGTGGCTTGGCTTCTTCTGCAATCTCTCATATCAACCTTGGATCATTCAGAGGCAAGAATAAAAGGAGCTAGAGATTTTTGCAATGGGTCCTGGCTGCTATCAGGGAGCTGTGACCCCTGGAGGAAGATTCCCTGAGACAGATAGACTCCCATGGGTAGCCAGAGAAGAAATGTGGCACTAGAGTGAGGCTCTCACTACCCTGGGCTGGGTTTACAGTACAGATAAATATGACCCACTTGAGAATGAGGCTGTCAAAAAAATTTTAGATAAATTATCTATCCATTCCTGCATCCTTTTAAGACTCTCTGAGCCCATTTGTTGGAAACAGGAAAGAGCTGGAGAAGAGATGTTATCGTGGTAATGGAACATCGAGGAGGATGGACTCCGTAGAAAAGATGCCACTGTGGGAGTCCGACCCAGGCCTGCCAAAGTCACAAACGCAGCAACCCTAGAGACCATGATGGCTAAAACTGCTGAGTCAGGAGGTCCCCAGAGCTGACAGAGATGGCGGCTCTAATAACGACCTTGTTGCCTACAACAAGGAAAACCAAATACATGCGTGTTATTTGGTTGAGCTTTAAGCAGGAGCCAGGCCACTCAGAAGCAAAAGCCAATGTGTCTTGTGTACTACTGTGGAGACACATTCTCAGTTCATGACCCGGACACCTCCCTTCCTTGTAACTCAGACTTCAGAAGATGGTGAGGGGATGAAACCGAGCCTCCAACTTCAGGGAGTGGGAAGGTCCACATGCATAAATTTGTTGAGCTTCTGTCACTATGTGACCAACCTACTGACACTGTGGGGAGAGAAGATGCCTTAAGTCAGCTAAGTGGGTTTCAGAAAGGTTTACAATGGGGAAGGGAAGGGAAATTATCCTTGACATTGGGGGGGGGTGGGGAGAGATGGACCAAATCTATGTGCTTTAATTGCTTTTTCCACATCTAAGTAGATAGTAGGAATTGAGGTGTCGTGTGCTTGTACATACATTCCAGAAGGTTTCTTTCAGTGAGGTATGCCTCCGGTAGACGAGTGCTAGTATCTTCATGACCCTGCAACTGTAACGACCTCTTTCCACTTCTCTGACCAAAGCTGTGGCCAAATGGAGCTTCTGGCAAAGGGAGGCACTCTCCACACAGAGACAACCCTCTAGGGTTTTGGGCTTGTTGCCCCCTTGACACAGCTACTAGACATACCCAGCAGCCATTAGCTTCCTAATGGTACTATGGGCTTTGGTTCAAACCAAATATCTGACCCAGGAGAGCCTGTGACGGATTTGATCATTTGGGGTGTGTAAACTCAGACTCAGGACTCACACTGTGGGATGGGCATGATGATCCCCACTTCTCACATGCAAATGACATATTCAAGAATGTGACAGACCCTCTCTTTGACCAGACTCCAGTTGGGGTCTTCTGAACAATCTTCCCAACCAGGTGAGGCCTCAGCCCTGGCTTATGAGAACTTCCGACTCTAAGCAGTGAATATTTTATCCTCCCCAAAATGAGGAGACTTGAAGGTACACTTCTTAGCTCAGGCTGCTATAGCAAAATACCATGAACCAGATAGTTTAGACAACAGAAATTTATTTCTCACAATTTTGGAGGCTGAATGTCCAAGATCAGACAGCCAGCTAACTGGGTTCGTGATAAAATATTTCTTTTTAGACCACAAGATGGAGGGAGAGCTCGGGTTTCTTCCTCCTCTTGTAAGGACACTAATTCCATCAGGGGAGCTCCACCCTCATGACCTCATCTAGCTCTACTTACCTCTAAAAGGTCCACCTCCTAATACCATCACATTGAAGAGTAGGGTTTTTACATATGGATGGTGGGGTTGGGAGACAGAAACATGCACTCCATAACAAAACACTAGCACAGCTTCTAGACTCAAGGCCACATACCAGAATGACCCCAGGCTCCCTTAATGTGCACACCTAGGGAAGTTCAGTGCTGCCCGGAGATTTTACTGTTTATTTCAACTAAAATTTGATGGTAGGCAGATAGGCTCCTTAACCATTCTTGGGTAATAACTATGGAAAATTTGCAGTTAGAAATTCTTTCTGTGCCCCTATGCAAGTCTTTTACCCTCAGGGCTCACTCTCTCCAGGACCTAAGAGCTGTCTTTTTGCAATATAAACACTAAGAGTTAACTCCCTTTGGGAGGGCCTGAACTCAATTTCCTTAAGTCAGGTTAGCAAATACAAATTAACCAAACCCCTACTCTTTTGTAAATGTCCACTTTCCTAACTTTGTCTGAACCCCCCACCCCCATCTCTTCTCCCTCATTCTCTGTTTAAAACACCCAGTCACCTCTGTACAAGTCAAAGCTGAGTTCAGTTCATGCTGGATTCTTTCTTCTAATGTAATAGTCATTACTGAATAAAATCTATCTTTGTCATTTTAACTAGTGTCCAGGTTAATTCCTGTTTAGCTGCCTGGATTCTCTTGCTGAACTTGACATGGCCCTGATTGTAAGGATAATGACAATTTGGCATTGTTCACAGTGGAAGCTCACTGCTTGCCAAGGTGCCCATTGGTAGCCTACGTGGGTCAAAGTGGAGACATGGTGGTCATCCATGAATTCTGATATGATTGCATAACTCTCACCCTGATCTTTCCAGAACATGGTCTGTGTGTGAGTAGAAAATGGTTAGAAAAAGATAAGGTTTTAACTACTAGAATGGGGCACGCCTTCCTTCCTTCCTTCCTTCCTTCCTTCCTTCCTTCCTTCCTTCCTTTCTTCTATCCTCCCTCCCTCCCTCCTTCTCTCCCTTTCTTTCCTTCTTTCCCTTCCTTTTTCTTTCTCTCCTTCCCTTTCTTCCTTCCTGCCTCCCTCCATCCATCCATCCTCTTTCCTTCTTTCTTCTTTCCTTCCTTCCAGCTTCCCTCCATCCCTCTTTTCCTCCCTCCCTTCCTTCCTTCTTTCCTTCCTTCCTTCCTTCCTTCCTTCCTTCCTTCCTCCCTCCTCTCTCCATCTTCCTTCCTTCCTTCCTTCCAGTGGAGGGAGGACAACGCACTCAGCACGTGGAAGGGTAGTACATTCTACCCTGAGATGTACGGGGGAGGGAAGAACATTAATGATCTTTTGATCTCATGATCTTTAGAGCCACCTGGAGCCTTCCTCAAGAAAGGAAATGCCGTGGTGCGGTTCTCCCAAACTGTGGCAAACTCGTTAAATTTAACTTGTTTCTGAGCCTAATATGTCCCACTGATGGCTCTGATGACACTTTGATCATCACTGTCCTTAACCTTATAGAGAAGTTTACCGACGGCACAAGCAGCTGGCACCGCTCCCCAGATAACTGCCATTACTAGTTAAACCATGAATGACAGACACTACTCGGATAGAAGCGGAAACAAACCACAGATTGCACTGACATTCCTCCGGCAGAACCTACAACAACAATGGCTGAATCAATTGTTCGAGCCAAATCGGGAATCTTGGGGTTACTGGATACCCATGAGGACATGCTGGAGACACTGTCAACCTATGCCTTCCAAATGGCCCGCTTCCAGGGACCCTGAAATTTCAAATTCCACTTTCTGTCTAAGGGCACCATTTACGTCCCTGAGACAATAAGTAGTCGCTGTGTGGAAGTCAGCCATTAATGGGTTTCTTTCCTGAAAACATGATGACCTACACCCTGGAGATGGTTATGAGACCTCCCAAGTGTTTAGGGAAATATCACCAGGGTATTATGCCCATCTCAGATGGCTGTGAAGGGCTCCCTAACATGAGGCTACTGATGGTTACCTGGGGAAGCTTTGTGGAGGGATTACTTCCCTGATATGCATGAACATACTACAGGCAATTATTCCTAGAATCGGAGCCATCCAATTAGAAGAAGTGCTAAAAATCTGTCCCTGGCATTACTCAAGTGGTCAGTGATGACCTGGACCCTGGAAGGCATTCGGTTCCCTCTCAGCCAGGGTCATTAGAGTAGGGAGCTCCTCCTTGTGGGGCCAGGGCAGAGTCGGTACAATCCCTCAGACATCTCGCTGTGCCTGGCTTAATGCCCCAGGCCAAAGGAAAAGGTCAGTGTAGAAGCCAGAGGAGTATAGAAGCCAGTATAGAAACCTGGGATTCTAAGGGGGTGGGGGGGGACGCTGATCATTTACAGCACGTATCCAGGTGGCTGTGTTCAGGACACTGACGCGCACGGTTGGGGTCAACACTGCAGACTGACCTCATCTGCCTCCCTGGAGTCCTTTGGATGGTTTCTTCACTGGGTGCTGTACGAGACAAATTGAATGGATTTTTCCCACCCTCCTCAGGTCATATTAATCAGAGTGGCTGGCAGAGTGGCTTACTCTTAGGAAATTTTGCCAAAAGCCAAGACAGTGCAGAAACAAGCGGTGTTTGACTGCTCACGTTTCTGCTTATCTTGCAATACAGCAGAGGTACCGACTGCCTTTGTTCCATAATATCTTTGTTCCAAAATGTTAAGGATGTTTTCATAACAATCAGTCTTGGAAGATAGAGATAGCATCTCCGTCAAGAGCAAAGGGCATGTTTATTTACTGGCCATTATAGAAGATTCATATTCCCAAAGCTCAGGTTTCGCCCCTGCAGTGCCACCCGCTGTGTCTGTGGGCGTCACCCAGCCTTGTTCTGCTGCTCTGAGGGAATCCGGGCTTGTGGAAACACATGCAAGAAAATGCTGATCTTCTGGCTTACTACTATTTTTCTGAGTAGTAACGCCCTTATTCCCACTCTAGGCATCTTAGTCTCAGCCAGCGTCCATGAACCTGGCAGCCTAGTTTCAGCTTACAGGTAGGGTAAATTAACAAACCCTTCACTAATCTTGACGTATGTTTGTTTTCTGTGATTTTTCTATCAAGTCACTTATTTCAACAATTTTTATTTATTAGTTAAGTAGGAGCCGGGCAGAGTAATGAATTGGGGCTTTGAGGAAGGTATTAAATATTAAAGAAAAATATCCTGTTTTTAGAAGCTTACCATATTCTCCATACATTTATTAGTTCATTTAGCAAACAAATATTGATCGTCTACAATGTTCTAAAAGTTATAGGAATACAAGCGCTTCTCTGGAGTTAAACACACACGCTGGTTCACTTACTTCACGGCATTATTACTAAGCCAGATACCCAGTGCTCTGCACGTTTACCTGCCTGAAGCGGACTTACTACAGTCTGGTTAGATCGCACAGAAGTCTGGGGTTGAGGGTAAACTAACAACTGAAGTGTGCTGACTTCAGTTCCTCGTGGCCTCACTAACCTCTGTTTCTTATTTCAGCCACTCTTCTTAAGGGATTCACCCAGTTTTTCTCAAGTGAAACACGACGGCACCTTTCCATATGCCTCTCACCTGCCTAGAGCTTCCCATTAGACACTGCGGCATAGGAGACCTTGGGAAGCACAGAGTGGGCAAGTGGGAGCATCCTGGGGTCTGAGAGAGATCACACCCTGTGGGGGAACCTTCAGCCAGGAGAGCCAACAAAGGGCAGATACACTTGTACCCTTCCTCCCTCAACACAACCCAGCCTGTGGGACATCCTATAGTTCTGCCGGAAGACGGTCTGATGAGAGCCCAGAGGGACAGGTAACAGGTGGCCAACATCTGAGAAATGTGCCTTCGTTTTGACTCACTCCTTTCCCAGCCTAACTCTTAATTCCCAGGGATTACACACCAAAAAGTTCTATCATGTACATTTTTGGTTGGGGTTGTGCTTTCTAGAGAACATGGACCAAGAGATGTGGGTTGTGAAAGACACAGTATGTAAGAGGCGTGTTGTCACACACCAATGCTGGGGAATGTGCTGAGGCAAAGAGCAAAACCAACTGCATCGGGAAAGGAAGAAGGTGTGCGGAAGAAACAACCAGCCGAACTGGATTGCAGCGTTGCATGTATGAAAGTCCGTTACGGTAATTCCGCACTGGGTTTCTGACCATTCTCATGGAGGGTTTGTGATCCCACTACAGAATCTGCATGGCAGAGGTCATTGCAAGCAGAGTTGTAAGAATATCAAGTCGAGGGGCGCCTGGGTGGCTCAGTGGGTTAAATCCTCTGCCTTCAGATCAGGTCATGATCCCAGGGTCCTGGGATCGAGCCCCGCATCGGGCTCTCTGCTCGGCAGGGAGCCTGCTTCCTCCTCTCTCTCTGCCTGTCAAATGAATACATAAAATCTTATAAAAAAAAAAGAATATCAAGTAGAAATTCAAGCAAACTGAATAACTGTAAAATGAAGACAGGCTATCAATAAGGGTTAGCAGCAAAGAAAGAAAAGGTCCTCGTCAAAACCCAACAACTTTCTGCCACCTTACGTTAAGCCTTGTTACTTTGAAGTAAGAGCCTGGAAGAGATTCTGTTGTGCATCTCACTAGCCCCTCCGGTTCCTTAGCTGTCCTGCACATAGCTGCTGCTTGCTTTGACCGGTGCTAGCACAGAGAAGATGGACAGAGAGGAGATGCTGAGGGCAAGGAGGGGGCTCTGCACAACACCTGCTTGAGGGGTTCTTACTCAGGCATATGAGGATGGGGACGTGAATGGAAGCCGAAACTGACAAGAGAGATCATGAGCAGGAAAGATAAAAATCAGGCATTTAAGAGACAATAGGGAAGACAGAAGATTCACTAAGGATACTTCCAAACTTAAACCCTGAGTTAGCAACATTGGACCATCAAAGGATAAGGAAATGCGAAGGGAAGTATATGGTGGAATAAAATAAAACAAACTTTGGGCCACAGGGAAAAATAACCTATAAAAGTATACTGAACCTCATTACTAAACAAAGGAATGAAAGGAAGAAGAAACAGTGCCTTCAAAACAGCAAATCATTTACTACAGCTCTGTGCTATGACTTAAAGGCTGGAATTGTGATGCCCCCCACTTTGCTGTTCTTTTTTCAAGATTGCTTTGGCTACTCAGGGTCTTTTGTTGGAGTTAGAGAGTATAATGCTAAGCAAAATAAGTCAGTCAGAGAAAGACAAATACCATATGATTTCACCCATATGTGGAATTTAAGAAGCAAAACAAACAAGCAAAGGAAAAAAAAGAGATAAAAAGAGAGACACATAGAGAAACAGATTCTTAATTCTGGAGAACAAACTAATGGTTACCAACGGCAAGTGGGTGGGGGATGGGGGAAACAGGCTTATCCTCATGAGCACTAAGTAATGTATAGGCCGTTGAATCACTATATTGTACACCTGAAACTAATGTACACTGTATGTTAACTACCCTGGAATTAAAATAAAAACTTAATAAATTAAAAAAATAGCAACTTGTTTTTAAAATAATAGTTCTAGTAAGATTGACCTATGAGCCAAGTCTCTTTCCTGCATTGATTTTTGAAAAGTCATTTGCTAAAATGTTTTGGGAAACATTAAAAGTGTTTTATGCTCAACTCACATTATTGAACTCTCCTAGAACTATATACTGATGGCTAGCATTTATTAAGTGTACACTATATTTAAAATGCTGTGCTGATTGTTTTCCAAATGTTATGCCTTTCCATTCTCTCCCAGAAGGTATGGAATATTTTCATCTCCAATCTACAGACCAAGAAATTGAGGCTTTGTGATAACTAAGTAATTGGCACAAGTTCAAATAAATTGTAGGGATGGTATAAAATTTGACTGCAGAACTATCACTTTTAACTAATGACTACATAGGCTTTGTCCTAATTTATCCTAAAGATAATGCTGACACATCAGTGATTTCAGAGATATTCTAAAAGCACACCAAATAATTAGAAACAACCTCGGTGTTCAACACCAGAGGACTGCATATATGTTTTCCTCTGGAGCATTATGAAGTCTTTGCAAATAATTTTAATGGAAAAACAGCTAACAAAAAATGACACAAAATTCATAATACAGTCAGTTCTGCTACATGCTTGCTGCAACACATGAATTTGTTCCAATAGGATTGATACATTGGGAACAAGGTGAGCACAATAGGAGTTCTGTCCGTGTTTATGCTCAATTTCATCCACAAGAAGGACAAGACCAATGTAGAAAACCGCTCTGAAGAACTGAGCTACATCAGAACACACAGCACGCCCAGACAGACACATCTCAGACATCCACGACCTGCCTCAGTTTACCCCTGGTATAGGAGTGACACACATCTCAGCCCCCCACCCCATCCACTACTTCACCTCAGCTCACAAGCTGCAGCTCTCCTGAACCCCCTTCCGGGAACAAATTTAGATCTTTCTGAAGGAAAAATACCATTTTAATTATGGTATTATGTGTCCTGTAGTCATTTACCATGTAAAACTGTGCCGCTACTTTTATTAGATTCCTCTCTTTTTATAACTTAGCTCTAATAAAGTCATTCAGTGGTGTGACCTCAGCCCTATTTTCCCCATAAGCCCTGTTTTGTTTTGTTGTTTTCACTGTATGAGTCTGCATAGCACAGGGATACTTAGGAACACCTACGTGGCATTAGAGCAGAGCTGACTGTACAATGGAATTCTCTATATAGTGTATTAAATACGTGTCTACAGTAAAATAATGGAAGCAATTCTATCAAAATATTGAATGATTATTTCTTGGTGTTCCCATTTCTCTAAGATGTCATGGCCAGTGGCCATTTCTGGTTTTCCTCTCAAAAATTCCATTTACTTCCATCTTTTTCCTTTCTCTGTTAAATATGCATTACTCTCACTACAAAACAAAAATTAAGATGAGCTAAAATCTTAATTTTTAAGTAAAAAGACGTTTTATCTTCTAGTATTAAAGTGAAATGCTAAATGACCCCATAGCTCAAAAGCCAGTGATATTTGTATTTTCCAACTGTCCCTGTAGATCGCTGTGAGAGAGACTGTCATTATAAATTTATATCAGACATTATAGAAGAAAACAATGGCTCAATTTTGGAAGATGAGCACACAGGAAAGAAAGCAACTTCAGGGGCGCCTGGGTGGCTCAGTGGGTTAAAGCCTCTGCCTCAGCTCACGTCATGATCCCAGGGTCCTGGGATCGAGTCCCGCATCGGGCTCTCTGCTCGGCAGGGAGCCTGCTTCTCTCTCTGCCTGACTCTCTGCTACTTGTGATCTCTCTCTCTCTGTGTCAAATAAATAAATTAATTAAAAAAAAAGCAACTTCAGCTAACTATGTCAATATATATGTGGGCTAATGCTTGTTTGCTTTAAAACTACTGCTGAGCCCTGAGTTACAAAAACTACAAGATTTCTGGTATGATATCCTGAATCTCTAAGAATTGAATCTTATTCAATATTTCTTCCAGATTATTTGCTTACAGGTTGCCCTACTGGGACTATCCTAACCTAATATACCTTGAAAAGAAATGTTACACTGCAGGATTTTTATTTGGACATTGAAAAATTAGGTGTTTTTTTTTTTTTTTTTTTTTTTTGTAGTGGTAGTGACTGATGATGGAGGACTGCTTACAAGTCAAGTAACTTATTTTAAGGTGACAAATAAGGCTCACTTATCACCCAGAATTTCCACCTACTGAAAAATTGAGTGAAGCACATATATTATAGTGTTTACTCTGCATTTTGCTGTGCTTTCATCGTGGTTAAGTCCCATTAACACAAGTCCTGATTCTCTCGGGACGGGTGGTGTGGTTCAGAGAACGTGAGGTTTGTGGGCTAAAATCTTGACATCCTCATTTCAGAAACCTACTTTGCAAAGTTGAGTGTCTTTAAGAATGTATCGTATTAAATGCTGTGCAAGTAGCCCCTTAAAAGACTGATCTTTAGGGTCAGTTCTCTTGTTCTTTTATATGATGTCAGAAAAATCTTCCTCATCTCAGGATGCCTTTATTGCACTCGGAGGTAGTGGACTGTATCCATGATCCAACCTCCTGTAAATTTAACAACATTAAGATCAGAGAGAATTGTAGTGGCCAGGTTTCATTTTTATGCTTCCTCAGAAAGTACTTTAAAAGGTGACCTTCGCCTTCCCAGAAAGCACCCAACGGAGACCAAATAGGTATTTTCACCAGACTTGGGTGCAGGGTCATTTATGCAAATCTGCCTTCTCACTTACCACTGAAGACCAACAAATGCTCCATATGACACAAATCAACAATACTCAGGTCAATCAAAAATAATTTCTTGAGCTCTAAAAACTCATATAAAATGAGATGACTGTCATCCAGTAGGAGAGAAAGATAAATCTGAGAAAAGAGAATTATTAACACAAGCCAGTCAAACAGGAATTCCAAAGAAGTTTTGCAATATCTGTGCGCTGTGCACTAGATGGGATTTTTAATATCAGCTCTGCCATTAACTGGTGTGAGAAAATTCCTTGTTTGTAAAATGGAATAAATAATACATAACTCCCAAGGGTGATATGAGGCATAAGTAGGAGACCTCTGAGAATATACTCAATGCAGCCCCAGTCACCTTCTGGTGGCTCCGCATCTGTGCTCACGTGGAAGAGAAAGGCAGGGATGGTCACATCAGCTTCAAAGCAAATGTGATGAAACCAAATGAGGTATTATTACTAAACCAGCAAAATATTTCAACCGTAGGATAGGTCTGTCGAATAAATCTTCCCAGATAGTTTTATGTACTTCTGTGGATCATGTCTTCAATGAACCCCTGCTTTTAATCTAGACCCAAGATAGAAATAAAAATAGTAAGTCATTCATTGAACTGATTTGCACGAGTACTCATCATAATCTGGACATTTTTTCTAGGCACTGGAAATAAATTAATAAGATAATTATTAACACTTCCATCTTGGGGTTAAATTCTAGTCCACTATAAGGTAGTGCGAATGAAATTACATTATTGTCATGAAGACAATACAGGTATTTCAATGGACCTATTATGGTCTGAATGTGTCTCTCAAAAATTCATGTGTTGGAATATTCACTTCACAAGGTGATGGTGATCGGGAAGTGGTGACTGTGGGAGGTAATTAGGTCATAAACGTAGAGTCCTAGAGTTGGGATTAGTGGCTTTATAGAAGAGTCCACACAGAGCTTCCTTGTCCCTTCTACAATGTGAGGATAAGACAGGTTCACAACGTGGAAGAGAGCCCTCACGTGACCAGGCTGACACCCTCACCTTGCGTTTCCAGCCTCCAGAGCCCTGAAAACCACTTTCTGTTGTTTATAAGCTTTTCTTTCTATGATGTTTTGTGGTAGTAGTCTGGATGGACATAGACAGACCATGTCCACAAAACATATGCATACACACAAGAACAGTGACCACGAACACAATGATGACATATGGGCTCCAGCTTCAGAATTAGCAATGATGGGTGCCTTAACTCCTCTAGGATATTCTGAGCCAGACCATAAGGCCAGGATAAAATCCAAAGCTGGGTGTGTGTGTGTAAGACCAACCTTCCCAGAGAAGACTGTAAGAAGCTGCATACCCCACCCCAGTCCTCACCCCAGTCTATGAGTCACTGAAGGTCACCTCCAGTACAAGTAGGACTTGGCAAAGCCACACGCCTGGGTGACCAGATCCGCGCTATCACTAGCGTCCCATCAAGACAGAACTCATGAGTGGCCAACATATGATCTGGTTTGCATGTAGTTCAACAGAAGTTCAGGTAATCGTGTAAGTATGTATGCTTAATATTTACTGGAAGCCCCCCAAAGACAAGAGCATACTTATACCTCATACTGTGCATATTACTAGCTAGAATAGGAGGAACACAATAGTCACCACAGTCATGATAATAAGAATAATAATTCTGTGATAAAATATAAGCTAATAATTTGAAAACATTGATGGAGACATTTTTATAGAGATGTAAATTACCAAAATTAATTTAAAAAGAAAATAAAGGGGTGTCTGGGTGACTCAATGGGTTAAAGCCTCTGCCTTCAGCTCAGGTCATGATCTCAGGGTCCTGGGATCGAGCCCCGCATCGGGCTCTCTGCTCAATGGGGAGCCTGCTTCCTCCTCTCTCTCTCTCTGCCTGCCTCTCTGCCTACTTGTGATCTCTCTCTATGTGTCAAATAAATAAATAACATCTTTAAAAAAGTAAATTAATTTAAAAAATAAAAAGAAAATTAAAAAACAAAATACCTTTAAATTCCTTAAGTGTCTTCCTGAAAAGACATATCAGGCTAAAATTTTTTCAAAGGTCCATTTTACCTTGAAGAACAGATAATATTTATGATGGTTATTTTAATGAGTCAACTTGACTAGGCCACAGGATGCCCAGAGGTTTGGCGAAACATTGTTCTGGGTGTGTCTCCCTAATTTGGGTGGGTCTCGTTTAATCAGTTAGAGGCCTGAACAGCTTAAAAAAAAAGCGGGGGGGCTGAGTAAGAAGCAAGTCTGCTTGTCTGACTCCTGATGACTGACACATCCATCTTCTCTGGCCTTTGGACCTTAACTGAAAAATTGCCTTTTCTTGGGTCTTGCTTGAGTTGCTGGTTTTCCAACTGAAACTATGTTATCAGCACTCCTGGCTCTCCCACTTGCTAATGGGAAATCTTGGGATTTCTCAGCCTCTATAATCGCATAAATCAATTCATTATAATAAATCTATATGTATATCATCTATCTGTCTAGAGAGATATATCCTAATGGTTCTGATTTTCTGAGGAATACTGACCAATATTGATCTTATAAAAATATATAACTGGATCTGGATCATTCTAAAAAAAGAAAAAATAAAGTGGAATAGGATAGTACATGGCAAAAAAAATTAGTAGGCTCACATGTGAACAAAATAGAAATAAAAGATGTGAAAGTCTTGACTAAAATATTATCAAATAAAATACAGCAGAGTGTGTTTAACTGTATGTGTGTCTACGAGTATGTGTGTGTGTGTCTGTGTACTCCCTAAAGTTTTAGTACAGTTTCAAGCTTTTATAACTTCTGAAGTATAAATTCTACAAAGTTAAGATAACCATTATTTGAGTGAATTTAAAATTAATTATGTATATTTCTTAATCACTTAAATGGGTGATCATTTTAATAATGGGTCTTCAGTTCTTTGTGTGCTTTCATTTGGAAAATGTGAATGACAGCATCTTTGAGATTACTGATTCATCCCCCAGTTGTGTTATACCCACTAATGAATCGTTCAAAGACATTCTTTATCTCTGTCATCATGCTTTTCCCTTCTAGAATTTCCAGGTGATTCTTCTAATTTTCATCTCTCTTTTGAAATTCTCCACTTATTTATGCACATTTCTTTCTATCTTTCCTACTAGAGCCTTTCATATATTAATCGTCATTATTTTAAATTGTAATTATGATTTTAAATTTTAAACCATATGATAGTCCAAACACCTGGGTCATATTTGAACCTGGTTCAATTAACCATTTTACCTCTTGAGATTTTTTTTCCCCTTCTTTGCATATTGTGTAATTTTTGGTTGAAAGGCAGGCGTTTTGTGAAGGGCAATGTAGCTTGAAGTAGATAATATGTATATGGACATGGGATGTGGCTCCTCTTGCCAAGCCTTTGGCCTGGAGTGCTGAGTCCACCTTGTTAGGAAATGAGGTAGATTCAGCGCTCCTGTGGCTGTGGTTTTCCACAGTGCCCCCGGACTTTGAATGCTTAACGTTACTTTGTGTCTAGTTATCCCTCAAGGTTTGTGCCCCACCCTCTGTCTGGGGCCTTCAGAAACTTGTGTCAGCGCTCAGGACTAGTCTGTTCCCAGGTTCTACTGTTATTTACTCTTATATTGTCCTGGAGTTCTTAACTTCAGTTAAAACAAAACAGACTTGGGAGGGTGGCTCAGTGGGTTAAGCCTCTGCCTTCGGCTCAGGTCATGATCTCAGGGTCCTGGGATCAAGCCCTGCATCAGGCTCTCTGCTCAGCAGGGAGCCTGCTTCCCCGTACCCCCCGCCCCCGCCGCCGGCCTGCTGCTCTGCCTGCTTGTGATCTCTCTCTCCCTCTGTCAACTAAATAAAATCTAAAAAAAAAAAAAAAAAAAAAAAAAAAAAGTTGTGTAAAAGTTAAAAAAGAAAAAAAAAATTACATTAATTCATATGATTGTATATATTTCCTAGAGTTTAATGTAGACTCACCAAAACATATAAATATGTTTAATTTTTTCAATGTCAATCACATCTCAGGAAAGTATAGAGAACCACTTGGGCTTAAGGAAGGAGAATGTCACTGACTACAGTTCTTTCATTACACAGATTATAAAATAGCAATTAATAAAATAAAACCAGCAATAAAAAGAGAAACATAGCTAATGAAATCTTGTTTGTTCCAAGTGGTTATTATTTATGGTTTAACCATCAGAAAAGGCTGAGAACTGAGATTTAGAATCACAGAATGCAAGTCAGAAATAAGGGCCACTCTTTTACTATAAATAACTGTATCTAGAAAGAGATACTCAGCAGTATTCAAGCTAGATAGTATTGGTTTGTAACTTTAAACATCCATTTAGTCACATCTATGTGTAATATTTCTGTTTTATATATTCAAGTGTGAGCATGCTGTAAGAAAGCATATCTATTGCACTATATAGATATAATTTGTCATATCACTTGCTGTCTTCCTATAGTCTAAAGATCAACCATAAATATTATTAAAGAGACAAATTGATCTTGGTGGATACAACTAATTGTACAGCTACTGTTTTAGCATCCAGGTGTGCACTTTTAAATCTTGACCAACTATGACACAGAACACTTGATGTTTGACTTTGAATGGGTTATGAGGCTGCACTGAGAAAATTTAAGAGTCTGGGAGGTGAACTCCAGGACATGGACCGTGGCAGAGGCATTGGCTGTGCTGAACACCAGGCCTTGTTGTGTTAATTATGTGCAGTGGTCAATTACCCACACCAATGATCCCCTTTAGTGCAGCAGAAAATCAAAAATTTCAATACTTTACTTAGATCACATACAAATCAGGTTGATCTTGAGTAAGAGCATCTTCGAATATGAAGGACAAAAAAATAACCCTTTAATTACCATGTTTATGTCTCCTTTTTTAGGTACCCAAAGAAAGTAAACATACTTAAGCGCATCTTAGCAATTACAGCCTGCTTTTCAGCCTCTGTTTAATTATGAGAGAATCAATCAATATGCTTCTATTCACTGCCTCATTTCAATGCTTTACAAAACCAGTTTTAAAACTAACACTTCCTATAGACTTGGGCTTGTATTTCCTGCTTATATAGCTATTCTAATGCTTAAAAAGATTAAATATAAAAGTACATCACTCTCCTGTACTTTCCATGGTATTGCCTTCTCCCCAAGCTGTTTATTGCCTATCCTTCTGTGTATACACATCACACAGTCATCCTGCATAAAGATGGCATGATTTCACCTACCTGCCCAGAAAGACTCTCTGACATAGACCTCAATGCCCACAATTTCTCTCCTAAGAGGCCAACGCTTTCACTTGCTCCTTAAAGCTGAAAATTTAAAAACCAAACAGTTTAGTATATGCTAAAATCTGCTATGCCACAGGGAAACTACATGACCTTGGACCCAGAGGGTGTCACCTTTTCCTGGGACTGTAGGCTTATTCCCATTTTTCCTATATATCAAACTAACTTTTATATTAAATTTAGAGTCCTATCTCGACATCCACACTGTCTTCTCGAAAACCAAGCCAGGATTATCCAAAAGACAAAAGAAAACAAGTGCTGGCAAGGTTGTGGACAGAAGGAAACTCTCGCACACTGCTGGTGTGAATGTAAACTGAGAAGAGCCACTCTGGAAAATAGGACCGAGGTTCCTGAAGAAGTTAAAAATAGAACTGCCCGGGACGCCTGGGTGGCTCAGTTGGTTGAGCGGCTGCCTTCGGCTCAGGTCATGATCCCAGCATCCTGGGATCGAGTCCCACATCGGGCTCCTTGCTCGGCAGGGAGCCTGCTTCTCCCTCTGCCTCTGCCTGCCTCTCTGTCTGCCTGTGCTCGCTTGCTCACTCTCCCTCTGTCTCTGACAAATAAATAAATAAAATCTTTAAAAAAAAAAATAGAACTGCCCTATGATCCAGCAACCTCACTGCTGGGATATGTCCAAGGGAAATGAAGCCACTTCTCCAAATATGCACACCCTCCTGTTCACGGCAGCTTTATTCATAATAGCCAAGACATGGAAACAACCTCGTGCCCGATGACGGATGAGTGGATTAAGACAAAGTACCATATACATATAATTATTCAGCCATAACAAAAGGAAGGGAATACTGCCATTTGTGAGAACACAGATGAACCTGAGGACATTATGTTTAGTGAAATATGCCAGACACAGAAAGAAAAGCACTGTACGATCTCACATGTAGAATTTTAAACAGTCAAACCGGTAGAGACAGAGACTACAGTGGTGACTGCTTGTGGCAGAAGGATGGGGAAAATCAGATGCTGTTCTTAGGGCAAAAACTTTCAGTTATAAGATTAATGAGTTTTGAAACAAAAAGATTAGTAAGTTATGGGGATCTAATGTATGCCATTGTGCACTTGAAATTTGCTAAAAGAACAGGTCTCTCTTAAGTGTTTTCTGCTGTTTTCACCACCACCAAAAACAAACAAAAAGGTAACTATGTGAGGTGATGAGTGTCTTAGTTAACTTGACTGTGGTAATCTCTTCAAATGTATATGTATATTAAATCACTATGTTATGCATGTAAATATGTATCTTTTAAAAACCTACACTGCTGAGTGAAATAAGTCAAGCAGAGAGAGTAAATTATATGGTTTCACTTATTTGTGGAGCTTAACAAATAGCATGGAGGACAAGGGGAGTTAGAGAGGAGAAGGGAGTTGAGGGAAATTGGAAGGGGAGGTGAACCATGAGAGACTATGAACTCTGAAAAACAACCTGAGGGTTTTGAAGGGGTGGGGGGGTGGGAGGTTGGGGGAACCAGGTGGTGGGTACTGGAGAGGGCACGGATTGCATGGAGCACTGGGTGTGGTGCAAAAACAATGAATACTGTTACACTGAAAATAAATTAAAAAAAAAAAGTTTTAGCCAAAAAAAACAAAACAAAACAAAACAAAAAAAAAAACCCTACACTATTATTGAAAAATAAACAAGCCAGTTTGACAATGTATTCTTTGACACCAAATTTGGATTGTTTTATTAGCGGAGGTCAGCTCTACTGATGAACTAGAACTTAACGTTTTCAAGTCTTGTAATTCCAGCTTTATCCATAAGTTACTGCTAGCCAGAGTTGGTAGATTGCTACAATGGCCTATCTGTAATTATGGCCTCAAAATGCAAAGGGAATATATTAAGATAAATATTAGGTCAGATGAAGACACTTGCCTTAGGAAATAAGATATCCGAGAAGTGCTTTCTCATTCCTTCCAGGGAGTGTGTAAGTATTGTGGATCACATTTTGTGATCGATACTAGACTAATTACTATTTTGCTGTTAGTGTTCATTTGTTTCCTTTTGTCCTTGTGCTTTGTCCAGCATCTTTCCTTATTCTCTCCTGGACACTAGAAAAACATGTAAAGAGAAACACAAATTTCATCTTGTCCTCTTGTTTTACATGGAGATATGAGGAGATCACTTGGCTAGGAAGTTTTTTGAAATGGAATATAATCCCGAACCCAATGTTGTCTTCATGACTGTGTTGCTAATATGCTATGCAGAACTGATATCATACGGATCATGTATGTTTTATTCATGTCAGTGTTTTGTGTGCTGAAAACAGAGAACAGCTGACAAAGGCATTGAGAGAAAACTCACTCACAGTGTGTCCTCAATGAGTAGCACACTCCGAGGAAAATGGCAAGTTTTGTGAGTGCCCAGAAACTAAACTGAATCCATTAGTCAAGCTAAAGCAGAGGGCAGCAGAACTGCTTCTGTCTGCCTTGGCTTTGGATTTGACATTCCTAATAACTTCCAACACTCATCCTAAGACAGTCTGCTAATAAATTTTCCTTAATTAAAAATACAGATAAACACAGGCGTCATACCTCTGACATTAACATTGTTCTTTCCTCTCTCACTCCACAAAGCAAAACCCATTCCTAACGACAAACCAGATTTCTTATGCTCCAAGCAGAGCAAACTTCATCTTTTCTTTGATTGAAAATCAACTTAGAAGCCAACCTTAAACTCTCAATGTTTTGATAGGTTGCTGTGAATCCCCCAAATGCGACGAAATAATAAATAAAACTTGGGGGAACCGAATTCATGAAGAGAAGACACTGAAGATTTGGGATTAGGTGAGAGAAAAGTGAAGCCCAAACTAGCAAGCATTTGAACTAGCAGAAATAAAAAAGCATTCTTCAAGACAAATATTTTAATCTGCTATATTACGTTATGCTACATTATATGCTATAAAGTATAATATTGTTTAAATATGCATACAGCAATCATAGCCTATGAAGCACATGTTGCTAAAAGTTTTAACTTGTTACACCAAATGTGGAAGACAGCACTTTTCATTTATTGACCTATTTAATACTATAGACATCATTTCCTACGTAATTTGAAATATACTCAGTAATTTTGTCATCACACACATGCACAGACATATATCCTATTCTGTCTGCATAAAATGCTAATGCATCTTTTTACTTATCGCGGTGGGAGGTATTCTAGAAGCAGGAATCCTTAACTTAAAGGTTCAGGAATTTGGACTTTACACAAAGAAAATCTACATTTTTCTTGGAAAATGTAATTGCAACATTGTAGACAGAGACTTGACATTGAAACAGGCTGTTTCTTGGGGTGGTTCAGCTGGCTAAGCGTCTGACTCTTGGTTTAGGCTCAGGTCAGAATCTCAGGGTCCTGGGATCAAGCCCCATGTTAGACTGCACTCAGGAGGGAGTTTGCTTCTTTCTCTCCCTCTGTCCCTCCCCCTGCTCATGCACTCTCTCGCTTTCTAAAATAAATAAATAAATCTTGAAAAAAACAAACAAGTTGTTTCTTGAATAATCATTGAATCCACATATAAGTGATAGCTTACTCCGTGTGCACACATGGAGGCAAAGTGGTCACTAGAAGACACGATTAAATCTGTCCTTTTAGCAAGTCTCGTGGTATATTAAGGAGAGAAAACCGAGCAGACTCATTAATAAGGAAACAAAGAAATGATATCTGAGTTTAATTGTGCATCCTATCTGTTCTTTTAGAAATAAAGAAAGGATGATATTGCTCTTAATAAAAAGAGGTCTTAACTTTGGGAAAGAAAAAGAGACAAGAGATGTAGCATTTGGAAGCTACCTTGGAATTATGTAACTTTTAAAAAGGTGATGCAATTTAGGTTTACTTTTATCTAGAAGCATTCTGAATTGACACTTTTAAAAAAACATTTAAAAAAATATCAATACATAGATGCTGCTCGGATAAAACAAATCTTTTATGTCTGGGGGAAAAAGAGTATGAGTAAGTCTAATTAATAGAAGAAGTCAAAAGAAAATAAGTAGAGAGAAGAGAGGGGTAGGATACAAATTGAAAGAAACAAGAAGGCAATAGGAAACAGTAACAATAACAAAATGGCCGTGGGGAGATATTTCTCATGCACACTGCTGCAGTTTTAGCCATGCAAACTAAAAGTGAAGAAAACTGTTCCTTGCAAAATGCAGTCTACAAACAATGCACGCAGTATGACTGGTCTCATTTATTTCAATGTAGTACACAATGAGGAACAGAAATTTGGGGATAAATGGATCATAACTTTGCTCTTCAATTGCAGGTTTTTCCCACCACTACTGGGTGTCACCTATTATTATAAAACTTTTTATTATGCTACACATTTGAAGTGTTACATAAGATGATGTGATTCTGGGATGTGCTAGGAAATAATCTTGACTTCAAACACTACTGTCTTCTTTTCTCCTTTGTGCATCCTTCCAGGAGGGAATGGGGGAATGTTTTGCTGCTAGAGTTTTTACTTCAAAACACCTGCACAGTTTAGGTTACTGAGTGCACTTAAGAGTTAATGGTTTTCAAGGGTGAGAGAACCACTATCTTCTGGAAAATGAGGACATTCTGGCAAGCTACCTGGCTATCTGGAGGAATCAAAAGGAAAGACCTGCCTGAGTATTCCTTAAATGGAGGTGCACTGCAGCAGCTCCAGAGAATTTAGCTGCAGCGAGCGAGAGACATTAGCATGACTTCAATAGGTTCTTGAGTGAAAGGAAGTCTGGAAGTGTTTGCCAGGCAGACATCGGGATGAAATAATCTACTATGGTCAGGGCCAGGTAATAGAAACATCTATGCAGTGCTTTACCTCGGTGATGATTCCGGCACTCGGAGAAGGCTGGCCGGGCAGTGACTCGGAAGCTCTCTACCATCATGCGTGGACAGATATCTGAAGTCACACTACCTGAGCAGAAAATCACGTTTCCTTGCCTCTGCCTGTTTCTCCTTAGAAAAACATATTCTTTTCTAAGGAAGTCAAAATCTTTTCCGGACTATAGAATGGAATTACATAGGCTCTGGATCAGTGATGTACTGCCTACAAACCTAAGACCTAACTCAGTATGGTACATCACAACTAGACACAGTGAAGTGAGATAATTTCCTTATGGGGACTTCAAATACCCACTTGTCAAATGAGAAATGTGGAAACGACTACATTCATAAATTAGGGAAGGACGACGGCAGTCATATGTGAGTGGCTGTAATTAAGATCTTTGATTTCTGAGAATTTTCTATTATATATTATATATATATATTCTATGTTCATATATATATAATATACCGTATTATATATAATATACATATTCTATATATAAAATATTATACTATATTATATATATAATAGAAATGCTTCCATCTCAACATTATTCAAAATATAATTTTCAGTTAGTCAAAATAAGGTAATAGCTTTTAAAATGTGTTTTCTTACTTTAATAACAATACATTTACCATATTAACACCATGGAATGGAGTTCATTTTAGATAGAATGTTACAACTATGCCAAAGTTTGTATCAAATGTCGCAACAAACCAAATTAGTCATAAATCATGAATCACTGCCAACATGGAGTAATGGGTTTACTTTAACACGCACGAATCTCTCAGAGAAAATAAACATACTGCACATGTTTAAAAAGTGATCTTTATTCATCTTTGAATCTATATAGTTCTATTTAAAAGTGACATTTAAATTTAAACTGATAGCAGCAAAAATATAATTCTGTAAGTGTAAAAGATCTGAACTATAAAACATTATAGTTAGGTTATTTTTGAATTTTATTTTTGAAGTATGACTAATCTTACAGGTTTATTTAAATGTGCTCATATTTGGCTGGGGAGGTATATTACAACTTTATGTTCCAGGACTTTTCCTCAAACACGTCTGAAATGATTCCTCAACAGTCAGCTCTAGAAAATGTAGTAATGAGACGATCCCGGAGGAAGAAGGAAGGACGTTTATTAATTTATGGAAAGACAAGTCTCACATAACCTCTGTGGCATACTGTTTTGTGTAGTACTTGGAAATGACTAACTGTGGTTTGGTCTAGAACTCACTATGGGGTAAAAGTCCAAGAATGTGGACATTCCACCACTATTGCAAGAGCAGCTCTGGTGATGATGAATTATGCTTTCACGGAAGTGCCCTGAATTACCTAGTTTACGAACCACCCACCAACAATTTGAACAGTCTTTAAAGAAATGTTCATCTTATCCTTTATTTTTGGAAAATAAAGTCTGCAAGAAAAGAATTATTCTCTGAACCATGAACTGCATATCAGAACATGTGCAAATGAATTATTTTTAAGATAATGTTTCATGTCAAATGAGGTATCTATCTGGTTAAATCAAGAATTCCCTACTGCACCAAGATAACGTTTTTTTCCTTCTACAATTTAAACTTTTTACCCCAGTATTCTGGGTTCATGGAAGAGCTCACAGCCAAGTCATTGCTCCCACAAAATGTCTGGAACTGCCCAATATATGCAGACCTGGTGAACGAACCTGGCAACGTTTCCCTGACAGATTTGTATCATCTATGTGCAGTGAGTGCTGGGGAGACCGGCATTTCTGCCGGCACAAATACTTCATCTTCATCATGCAAAGACAGAGACATTGCTCAAATAAGGTGATTAGCTAAAAAAAAAATGTTTGAAGAGATGACAGAATACTTCAAACCCCTACTGGCTTCTCAAGCTTACGGACTTTCGACACAATGAAAATTCATTCTAATCTAGTTCTTTTTCCTCTTTCTGACTTACAATTTATCACATGGAAGAGCATACATTATTTTTTTTAAAGATTTATTAATTCATTTTGGAGAGAGCACGTGAGCTGCAGGACAGAGAGGGAGAGAAAGAGAATCGCCAGCGGACTCCCCCCTGAGCATGGAGCCCAACTCAGGGGTCAATCTCACCACCCTGAGACTGTGATCTAAGCTAAAATCAAGAGTCAGACACTTAACTGACTGAGCCACACAGGTGCTCCAAAAACATACATTATGACTTACAATTAAGGGTTAGCCAGTGGGTTCCTGAATCTTACATAATACAATCCTAAGAGAGTAAACATTTCTGCACATGATTCTCACTTGATCCAGAGATCATAGGAAGAGCCAAACCAACCAACCAAACAAAAGCCCTATAGCACAGAAAAAAGGGGTAAGACTCACTCATTATACCAAGTGTCTCCACATGACACTGATTTCCCTGTATAATGAGTAAAATTCAAGTCTTTGAACCTGAAAATTGGTTCTTCAAAAGAGGAAATAATCATTTCCATACAATCTTTGTATACTTGACACAGCTCACTAGGTTTCTTAGATGTTTATAAAAGGATTCAAGATTTAAAACCCTCCCTTTTTCTGATAATTCCTCCTTTGCTCGAGCATCAGGGTCTAGCACATGATCAGCACGCATGTGTCAAACATATGTTTTCAAGTAGCAGTGAAAACTATAGGTGTACCCGATCTGAGCGATGATACTCCAGAAATAACAAAGGAATGTTATGTGCATATCCATTCATACATTTAAAAAATTCTCAATGGAAGCGATACCTTGGATTTGTCTAGACCGATGCATTAAAATCAGAAGGCTCACGGAAAGCTGTCCCTGGGAATAGATACTTCTGACTTCCCTTTACCTTCACCTGGAATATCTGGTTCCCATAGTTTTCCTTCTGTGCCTTGTAAACCTGCAACTGGTCCTCAAAATTTGCTTAAAATCCCTCCTTTTTAAAAAAAGTTTCATTTCTTTGCTCACTTCTCCAGGCAAATTTAAACCCTCTCTTCCCTTCACAGTGCCATGCAAGCTCTTAAGCACAGGAGCTGTGAAGCTCAGAGATTATTGGCCTCCATGTCTCATCCTCCTCCCTGAGAGCACATGAGACTCTTGAAACAACAAGTCCTACTTCTGGCCTTCTGGAACCACAATCTTACTGGGGTCCCACAGCTGGGGTGATGGTGACAGGAGCAAGGACCCTTCAACAGATGAATGGGAAAAAAAGATGTGGTGCATATATACAATGGAATATTACATGGCCCTCAAAAAGGATGAATGCTCAACTTTTGTATCAACATGGATGGGACTGGAGGAGATTATGCTGAGTGAAATAAGTCAAGCAGAGACCGTCATCAATTATCATATGGTCTCACTTACTTGTGGAGCATAAGGAATAGCACAGAGGACATTAGGAGAAGGAAAGGGAAAATGAAGGGGGAGGAATCAGAGTTGGAGACAAACCATGAGAGATTATGGACTCTGGGAAGCAAACTGGGGGTTTCAGAGGGGAGGCAGGGGTGGGGATGTGTGAGCCTGGTGATAGGTATTAAGGAGGGCACGGACTGCATGGAGCACTGGACTTGGCAAACGATGAATCATGGAACACCATATCAAACACTAATGATGTACTGCATGGTGACTAAGATAACATAACTAAAAAAAAGAAATTCTGCAATGACTGTCCATATAATCCAAGCTCCTACATGTGGCAGGAAACACACTACACCCTCACTCATATATGTTCCTCAGAAATATCCTTTGTGAGGTAATCACTGTTTTCCCCTCGTGCATGAAGGAGAAAACCACACAGTGCGAACCACAGAGCTAGGAATCACCCCAGCCTGTCCGAGCACGGGCTCTCAGTCACAGCACCACAGCGCTTCACAGCATCTCGACTGCACCGAATGAATGATGATAGAACGCACATGTTTATCCTGATGGATTTGACTCGAATGTTGAGATCTTGCTCGAATACCATTTCCTCCATCAGCTCTACCTTCCCGCAAACCACCTTTCCCATTCAAATGATCCAAACTACGCCTTTTTCCACATAGTTCAGGTGGTGGTGCAACACTCGGCATGTGGTTTTACAGTTATTGTCCTAGCTGTGAAAATCTCGAGGGCTGGGACACTTTCTTCTTCTCTGGATCACCAGTGCCTTAACAAATATCTGCTGGAATAATTGGAAAAAAATTAAGTAACTTCAGTGATCAGTCATTAAAGTGCACGAAAGTGCAGCTTTAGATGTCACTGCTGGTCATTCATCTCTCAGGCTGGTGGCTGTGCCTTTGAACTATCTAGAGAACTTTACAAATGAAGATTCTGTGACTCCATTAATGCACATTCTGGGTGCATGGGCTGAGCCCCGAAATAGCTAACGGGAAAGTCTCCTTGAAATCTGAATGTAGTACCAGGCTGTGTGATGGCTGTGATGCTCTGCCTTACTCCTTACTCCTGTATATTCAGCTGAACCCCCAAAGCTGGGGTGGGGACAAGCCTCCTGAGAAAGTCAGCCCTCCTCACACTGGAACTTGGGGTTTTCTTTTTCATAGACCGCCCTTTTCCAGTTTTGTTGTGATTTTTCCTACCCGTGCCCTGTATAGCAGCAGGTGCATATGGACATTTAATGAGTATTTAATGATATGCTGAGGATGATTTACTGTACTGGACAGGTAATATAATGAATAATAGCTCAAAGTTTGGAGATGTTAACACCAGCATTGGCTACCTTCCACCTAAGTAACTTTAATAATCTGTCAGAATTTGTCACAAAATTGTAAAAACCAAAGGTGCTGTGTTGGTTTTTGGTTGTTGTTTTTTTTTTTTCATTTTCCAAGGGAGTCCATTTTCTCCACATATCTTACTTTATCAGTTCTCTGTTTCTGCATCACATACCAACAACAACTTAGCAATTTAAACGGGCATGAGTTTATGACGTTAAAGTTTCCTGGAAACAGGAATCTGGGCTTGAGTTGGTCTCACAGGCAAGATTCAAACTGACAGGCTGTGCATCTCATCTGGGGATTTGAGTGCTCTGAGATCACCCAGGTGGTTGGTAAAATGCATTCCTTTGTGATGGTAGCACAGAGCTGTCTGTTGGAGATCACTCCCAACTCCTTAGGGCCACACAAAGATGGCTCCCATGGCTCCCGTAGACCACTCACACCAGGGATTTGCTTTATCCCAGACAAATGTGAGCACATCAGATTGACTTCCAACCCTGCCCAGGCTGCTGTCCATATAATGTGCCTCAATCATGGGGATGACCAGCACAGCACCATTTGCCATAAGAAGTAACTAAATTACGGAAACTGATATTCAGATAATTCAGAATCAGAGGTTGTGCCCATATGTAACGGGAGGGAGGCTTGCACACCCTGGGTCAGGAATCATGGAGGCTATCAGAATTCTGCTTTTCTAGGGATATGGACAAGTCCAGAAGCTCAAATTCTAGCTGTTAGAGCTATTTACCATTGAGGGTCACAGGCTTCAATTTTACATAGCCTAGTTTTCTTCACTTCAAAAATTATTAAGTGAAAAGTACGGATATTTGACTTCCTCCACATCTTGGTGGTTGTTTTTATTTAGAGTCTAACAATGGGTCTTGCACAGAGACCTGGAGATGCTGCATTGTATGAGACCAAAGCCCTTGAGCCAAACTCACCAAAGAGTGGGTTTTTATTTGAAATAAAAGAGATCAAAAGAAAAGCTGCTACTTAAAGTTTTTCTCTAAGTCCATTTGCCAACATGAGAAGATATTAATCCTCAGGGTTATAAAATCCATAAATGATTCCGATTTTCTTTTTCTTGCACTTGTGCGCATACATGAAGAGTTTATGTGATTCTTCTCCATCATTAGCACGTTTTACTAACTAACCTCTAGAGGTGGGCTCACTTTCAGCATTTGACACTCTGCTTTTCTCCACCCCTGATGATGTGTTATGATCTCACTCTTCTGTCTTCTGTGCTGCTGCTGGGTCCACTGAAGGAGACGGACTATAGGTCTAGTAGCTCAGCACAGGGTCCCCGGGAGGTGAGCTTGGACTTGAATGCTGGCTCTGCCTCTTACAATTCTCTCTGTGTTTTATGTGCATGAAAGTATGGGACCTCGCTTTCTTGGCTATTGTGAAAGCCTGATGTATCAACACCTGTAAGACATTTAGGACGGGGCCTAACACACTGTAAGCATCACATAAATGTTCACGGCTACTCCAAATTTCCGCTCACCCCTCTGCACCTACAGCTCAATGGCAGATTTCTCTCCTGTGTGCCCGCCTCAGTTTGCTCTGCACTCTCCCTTTCAACACACTGAACTCTCTATCATCTTTCACGATCAGCACTGTATCATGAACATTTCCCACTTATTCCTCAGAAGTAAATTCTATTTTATTCTCGGCCCAGTTCCCCATCTTGAAACTTACACTTTTCTTATTTTTACATGACCATCTCTAACAATCCAAATTTTGTTGGTGTCAAAGATTATTTTTCCAATATTGAACTTTTTATGATAAAAACAACAACAACATTGTAGGCAATCTGTAACAGCAGAAGGAAGGAAAACCCTCTACCCAAAGCCATGCACTGTACACTTTTGGTCTGCATGCCTAAACACAAGCCTGACATGTTTATTCTTATGGAAATGCAATCGTATGATTTGTGAAAGTTGTTTTCCCCCTTAACTTTATGTTAGTGCACTTTTATGGGAAATGGAGCCTGTATTACCATTTCAGTTGCTGAATGGTATGGCTTGTGTGGGTGTGCTACAATTCATTGAACAAGCCTCTGTTACTGAGTTGTTTATGATTTCTAACACACGCGTACATGCACACACACACAAACACACAACCAGATGGATCATGCATGTGTTTTACACGCTATATCTTAGGTTGCTCGTCGTATTGGAGTGTGTCATGAAAACCAGTACCGAGATGTGAGACTTGCTGGGGCATCTGGGTGGCTCCATCGGTTGTGGTTAAGCACCTGACTTTTGATTTCGGCTCTGGTCGTAACCTCAGTGGTGTAAGATCAAGCCCAGCATCAGGCCCCACACTCAGCGGGATGTATGCTTGGGATTCTCTTTCCATTTGTCCCTCACCCTGCTTACCACCTCTAGCTCTCAAATAAATAAGTCTTTTTTTCAAAAATAATAATAATAATAAATAAAAATTTAAAAAAGAATTTAAAAATTTTTTTTATAAAGTAAGACTTACTGTGAAGTGCATCGTTAAGATTTTCTGCATGTTGTTCCATTTTTACTAAAATATACCATGATCTGATGACAGTGTGCACGAGAGGCTGTCTCACCTCTACCACACCAACAATGGCAACTGGCATTTGAATGGAGCATGGGAGTCTCACTTACCCCCCAGGCCTCGTACTTGGTCTCCTACCTCTCACATCACTACACTAACACCTGCCAGAGTGCTGAAAAGCGCCCAGCTCATGACAAGAGGACGTGATGACTGAAGGACAGTAATCTTACGCAGAGTTCTACATCTAGTTCAGGTTAAAGAGGCACCACATAGAGGAAGAAAACTGATCTAAAACCATCATGATATGTGAAAAAGAGAATAAGTCAGATGTTTCAAAGGATTATATAACATTTCAAATCTTGTATCTGTAAGACAGGAAACCATTGATATGAAATGTTCGCAAATGATAACCCATCTTTGTGATTGAGAAATTTCCTGGAAAACTTTGTCTCCTTCTCTTTCTCTCCTTTTTTTCACATCTCACTCATGATTTTTTTTTTGAGTGCTCTTTTATCATTTTCAATCTCCTTCTGGGGGAGTGGTTTAAAGAATAACTTCCAAAATATGGAAAGATAATCTAGTTTTCTGTGGGAAAGATTGTGAATTCTAAGTATCTGCTTCTTTTTGTCCTTATGCAAGTTCTTTTATAAGATTTGCCTCAAAAAAAAAAGGGACTCTTGGAGTGATGTCAGCAAAATGGGAGACAAGGCAGCTCTAAGCACTCATTCTTCTACAAAAGCACTAAGGAAATAAGCAGCGTCAACTTTGTTGGAGTTCTGGGAACAGCTAAAAGTTTGCATGAAATAAACAACAGCTTAATCAAGAAAAAAATACATACCTTCAAAATCATAGGCATTTTTTTCTTACCCTAGACTCACCCGTCCCAGGCACAGTGACAACCCAGCTCCCTGGTACCTTCAACCCAAGGTTGCAGAACAGATTTATTTGCAAACTGTTCTGCAGGGGCTGCTCCAACCTGTCTGGAGGACACCTGAAGGAAGGACGCAAGGGGCTTGCTTCTGTTTCAGCTGAGGTAGAACTCAGGTAAGAAAAACAGCAGGCACTGGTCCTTTAAGCATCAGAAGTTCAAAGCAAAGTAAATCAAATAATGTGACAAGAGGCAAAGATGGATATTATATATATTAATAAAGGTTTCAGTACATCGAGAAGGAATAACAAATATAAATATTTCCATACCTAACAACAGAAAACTGATGAATTAGAGGGAAAAATAGACTGTTTTAAAATAATGGATGCAGACATCAGTGTCGCACTTTCAATAAGGGAAAGAACAGCCAGACCACAGGATGCAGCAAGAAAACAGCGGACCCAGCCCCACAACACGCCAGTTGGACTACGGGCATATGCACAACTATACGCAGCAATACCAAAACACACACTCTTCTCAAGTGCACAGGCAGGATTCTCCAGGATGGACCACATACTCCGCCACAGAAATGTTAGTCAATGTAAAAAAGGTTAAAAACATACAAAATGCCTTTTCTGATCATAATGCAGGGAGACTAGACATTAATAGCAGAAAGAAGTCTGGGAAATTCCAAGTGTGGAAATTAAATGACAACTGCTTAGCCAGCCAATGGATCCAAGAAGAAAGTACAAAGGAAATCAGAAAATCACTTGAGATAAATGAGAACAAAAATACAATGTACCAAAGCTGGTGGGATTCAGTGAGACAGAGACCACAGGAGAGGAGACCATGTGAAGCCACGTGAGGCCACATGGAGGCAGAGACCGGAGTTGCTCTGCACTAAGGCAAGGAACGCGTGGAGCCCCCACAAGCTCCAAGAGGCAGGGAAGCGTTCTCCCCTAGAGCCTCAAGAAGGGAGCGGCAGCTCTGCACCCCAACATTTCAGACCTCAGGGCTCTAGTGCTATGAGAGAATAAATTTCTCTGGTTTTGAGCCACCCAGTTTGTGATAATTTGTCCTACCAGGTTCCATGTCAATGGAACTCTTAATGGTGAGTGGCCAGCTGCTGTCAAAGCTGCACAGACTTTTCTTTGATGCCTCTAGCTTCCTTTCTACTTTTCACACTATCAAAATTATCTCAATTCAGCCTCTACTGGCCGATGGCCCAAGCATAAGCTCTGATCCCCGAAATTTCAACATCACTATGCCTTTGACACAGGATTTAAAGTGAGGATATGAGGATATGTTTTCTCTTAAGTCTTTGAAGCCCCACTCATCAAAGTTATTATTATTATTAGGAAATAATGAAGTGGTAATAGACATAATTGCATTATCTTACAGGATAAATTTACCAAAATGAAACACCATCGACAGTAACTACCGATTCAATCGAATCTGTAGCATCTGGATCCACAAGTCTTTTAAAAACAGCTTTATTATAACACTGAACAGATACGCATCTCCAGGTCGCTGGGTGGATTTAAAATTGAGAAAAAGACACTTAGGTATCTGAATAACCAAATCCTATTCACGCAGTAAGAAATTTTTTCCATGAAAATAATTGAGGCTATATGTCACCTACCACAAGTTGGCTCTACAGTAATGAGATAGCGGTCACATTTTTTCCCCAAATCCAAACTCTGGATTAGCACTCTCCATCTGTTCCAACAAAATGAACAAAGGTACAAAGAACACATACACACACCTTGTGCTGGTCAAAGTTCAGCTGGGGAGAACAGATTTCACTCCAGCTGGTTGAAACAGAAAAAGATTAATTACAAAATATTAAATGATATCCGGAAGTTTGGGGAGTGCTGACAAGACAGATGCTGGGCTAAGTTTCTAGAAACAACTCCAAAAGTCCCACCCTGAGTCCGTGTTGCCAGGTGAGCTAGCTAGGTCCGTGGCTGTCAGCAAGCTCTGCTACGTTAGAAAGCCACCCCTATAGCCTCCAGCCCCAGCATGGTACTGTTTCTCCATCAAGCACATCCTCCCGTAATTCAGTTCTGAATTCAGATCCCAGATATCATGCACTCTGCAAAAGGGTCTGGGAACTGTGAGAAATAAATGTTTGTGGTTTAAGCCACCCACTCTGGCATTTTTGTTATAGCAATCCAAACTGACAAAGACAATATGCAATCATCTCATGTGCAAATAAGTTCAATTTTACTTCTTCCTTTCCAATCTGTATGCCTTTTATTTCTCTTTCTTGCCTTCCTGCACTGGCTGGTGAGAGAAGACATCCATGCCTTATTCTATCGCAGGAGAAATGTATTCAGTCTGTCAAAATTCGCATTTCTTCTCAAAATTTAAAATTAAGTATGAGGTTTATTGTATGTGTTTTGGATGCTCTTTATCAAGTTGAGAAAGTTACCTTCTATTCAAACTTTTCTGACAATTTTTATCACGAGCAGGTGGTGAATTTTGTTAAAGGCTATTGACTAAATGATCATGAGCTTTCTTCTTCATTACCTGTAAATATAGTGGATTACATTGATTGATTTTTGAATATTGAACCAGTCTTGAATCTCTAAAATAAACTCTACTTTACCATGTTGTATAATTCATTTTATATAATGGTGATTTCTATTTGCCACTATTCTGTTAATAATTTTTAAAAATAATTGACAAATATATTCAAAATAAGTTTTTATTTGCAATTGTTTTTTGTGTGTTTTTGGACTGTATTTATCTGGTTTTGGTATTAGAATAAGACTACCTTCATACAGTGTTTTGGAATTACTCCCTATTCTAATTTCTGGGAAAAGATTAAATGGAACTAGACCCAAGTATTGTTTAAAGTTCTCTTATAAATCTCCAGTGAAATCACCTGATTTTTTTTTTAAACTATGGGTTAAAGTTACCTAATAGATACAATAGTACTATTGAAATAGTTTACTTTATACTGTGTGAGTTGTAACAATTTGAATTTTTTTTCCTTAGAGGAAATGCTTCATTTTACTAATGTTTTTAAACTTACATGTGCAGAATTGTTTAGGCATTCACTTATTTTCCTACTGATGTCTGCAGGAAACTGTTTCATTTCTGATAGTGGTAATTTTTATTTTCAGGGTTTTTTGTTGTTGTTGGTTCTGCTAAACATTTGTTAATTTCATTAATTAAAAAAAAACCCTCAGCTCTTTGTTACATTCATATTCTGCTTGATTTTCTTATTTCAATTTCATTAATTCTGTGTATCTTTATTTCTTCCTTTCCCTGTTTGCTTTATTTTGCTTTCTTCTCTTTTATGTTTTTGAGGTGGAAGTTTAGATTAGATATCAGATTTGTCCTTTATTCTAACAGATGTATTTGCCACTATAGATTTCCTTCTCTGCTTTTTCACAATTATCGATAAATTTTTATTTTCATTTTCATCCACTTTGATGTATTTTTAAATTTTTATTTAAGGCTTTCTCTATTCTTGTATTATTTCAAAATATGTTGTTTAGTTTCCAAGTCTTTGAAAATGTTCCAGTTATCTTCCTAATATTGATTTCTAGTTTTGTTCTATTGTGATCAGAGAACATACCCTGTATTATTTTAACTATTTAAAATTTTTCAGCCATGTTCTATGACCTAGGCTTTGATATATCTTGTTATCTATTCCACAGACACTTTCAAAGAACAGACAATTCTTGTGTGGCATGTTCTATAAATGCTGTTAGGTCCTTCAGTTGATGGTGTTGAGTTCTACGGCCTTGCTTATTTCTATCCAGTTCCATCCACTGTTTATAGAAGATGTTCAATCTCACAAATATAATTGTGAATTTGTCTGTTTCCTCTTTCAGTTTTATCAGTTTGTTCCACATAGATTGCAGCTTTGTTGTTTGATGCATACATATTTAGGATTGCTATATCATCTTGGTGGATTGACTCTTTTATCATCATATATTTCTCTCTGTATCTGGTAATTCTTTTTTTTTTTTTCTAAAGTCTGTTTTATTTGGTATTAACATAGCAACTTTTGTTTTCTTTTTATTAATGTTTGTATGAGATACCTTTTTTAATCCTTTTATTTTCAACCTGCCACTACCTAAAGTGAATTTCTTCAAAACAGACAGTTGGGTCATGTTTTTAAATCCACTCTATCACCTATGTCTTTTAATTAATATATTTAGACCACTTACATTTAATGTAATTGTTGATATGTTAGGGCTTATATCTACCACTTTATTTCTTGTTTTCTGTTTGCTTTTTCTGTTTTTCATTTCTTTGTTTTTATTTCCCTGCTTTCCTGTGAGTTATTTGAACATGTTTTAGAATTCCATTTTGATTTATCTATAGTGGTTTTATGTGTATCTCCGTATAGCTTTTTAAATTATTGTTCCATGTATTATATTACAAATATAAAAACTTTTACTCTCTATCCATGTCATTTTGCAAATTTGAATGAAATATTTTTTATAAAAGTGACCCCCTTGTGGGATTTTTTAACCCTTTCCCATTTATAATTGTCTTAAGTATTTCCTCTTTATACATTTAGTGTTAAAACTTTTGCTTTCACAAACAAATATACTTTAGAAACCTCAGAAGGAGAAAGAAATATTGTGTCACCCATAATTTTGCTTAGGATGTTGTCTGTGTTCTCTTTTTCCTTCCTGATGTTCTAAATTTCCTTCTTTTATTGTTTCCTTTCTGTTAGAGATGTTTCATTAGTTATTCTCCCATGACAGGTCTTCTGGTGTCAACTCCTAGTTTTCCTTCCTCTGAAAATCTTTTGATTTCCCCTCATTCCTGAAGGATATTTTCATTCAAAGTAGGATTATGGAATTGACAGTTGACTGTTATTTTATTTCAGTACTTGAGAAATATTTTGCCACTTCCTTACAGCCGTCCTGATTTGTGGTGAGAAATACACTGTCATTTAAATTATCATTCCTTTCTCAATATAAGATTTCTTTTCTTGAATCAAATAAAAAACACATAAAATTTCTTCAAAGAAACAGACATTTCCACCCAAAAATAGAAGATAAAAATGGAATCAAGTGGAAAATTTCAAACTGAAAATATAATAACTGAAGTGAAAACTCAATGGTTGGGCCTAACGGCAGAAAGAAGGAACTAGTAAAATGAATCAGAGAAGATAAAAGTAGAAAAATAGAAATTATCCAATATGATTAACGGAGAGAAAGTAAACTGGGGAAAAAAATATAAAGCCTTAGAAATCAGAGAGACTGTAACAAAGACCTAACATAGGTGCATAAGCATCCAGGAAGGAAATGAGTAAAGGTGTGAGACTTAAAATTTTTTTTTAAATA
Organism: Lontra canadensis; assembly: GCF_010015895.1. Lineage (NCBI taxonomy): Eukaryota > Metazoa > Chordata > Mammalia > Carnivora > Mustelidae > Lontra > Lontra canadensis. Next base: position 4,989,938 of record NW_022631033.1, read on the forward strand.
AATGACAGCTGCAGCCATAACTGGCAAACAACAGAAACCTACAGATTAAAGAAGTTTAGCACTCAAATAAGGTAAACCCAATAAACCTGCACAAGACATAACATAGCCAAACTTTTGAAAACTAAAAAGAACTGTTACGTATTTTTTAAAATTCAGTTTGCTGCTCCTCTTCTTGGGAATGCCTCCCAAATCTTGACCTTTTTCAAAGACTGAAACATTAGGTATTATTCCTCTAGACTTCCTTATAACCTTAACCATGTCTTAATATGACCCTTCCATCAATCAGATACAACCGAAGTTCTAAAAAATATCATATATGACACATTTTCTTGAGGAACAATGACATTTTTTTCTCATGTACAGAAATAGAGTTAAACCTTTTCAGTGTCAATGCAAACCTCTGTTATGCAAGAGATCTTGGCCAGCCTTTTGCAATTATTTTGGCTGTTGTCCTAGTTGCAAGACAACTGCTGTAAGTTGTGTTCCTTATATCTTTAGATTATCATCTCAGACTTGTAAGAAGGAATGGACATAGAAGGGAAAATTTACTTTTATCATGAAGAAAAACACTTTCTAAAGCAATCTTCCATCACCAATAACTCATCTAGCTTGTAAGGAGGTTGCCAATCATGGATTTCCCCCCTAGCTTTATTGTGGGACATGACAAAAGAGACAGGTCTGAGAATGGATAGCCTATCAACAGCCAGCCACAACCCTAATGAATCTATATTTATGTTTTCATTTGGCAGCTTCTCCTCTACATCACATTTCTTGATATATAGTAAATGCTTTGTGTGTGAATTTGACTAAACTTATAATTAGTATCTGGTCACTATCTCTAAAACTTGTGTCATGATAATGGGCCACAGGATGTTTCACTTAAAGAAATAAAACATAATATTTCACTTATCCTTGAGAAACATAAAGTATCATTTCCATTTTTATACCTGAGGCTACATGAAGTTCATTAACTTAACCTAGGTTAAAGAGTATATTAAAAAAAGAAGTCTTTTTTTTTTTTTTTTTAAAGATTTTATTTAGGGACGCCTGGGTGGCTCAGTTGGTTAAGCAGCTGCCTTCGGCTCAGGTCATGATCCCAGCGCCGTGGGATCGAGTCCCACATCGGGCTTCTTGCTCATCAGGGAGCCTGCTTCTCCCTCTGCCTCTGCCTGCCATTCTGTCTGCCTGTGCTCGCTCTCTCTCCCTCTCTCTCTCTCTGACAAATAAATAAAATCTTTAAAAAAAAAAAAAAGATTTTATTTATTTGTCAGAGAGAGAGGGAGAGAGAGCGAGCACAGGCAGGCAGAGGCAGAGGGAGAAGCAGGCTCCCTGCAGAGCAAGGAGCCCGATGCGGGACTCGATCCCAGGACGCTGGGATCATGACCTGAGCCAAAGGCAGCTGCTTAACCAACTGAGCCACCCAGGCGTCCCAAGAAGTCATTTTTTTAATCCAAATATATATGCTTTCAAAGGCACTTTTATTTTGTATCACTCATTTTATCCCCAAAGCCTAGCACTACTCTTGCAGCATGGTAAACCTTGGTAAAACTGAGAATGGAGTAAACGTCAGGCATGTATGTGTATGAAAAACAAAGGACAGTATGGCTTGCTTATATTCTGCCACACTGTTTACCATTTCATTTCCTCTCATCACAACTCCATCATATTTATTCTAAAACCATTTTATCACATCTCTCAGCCAATTCAAAAACCATCTTGATTTTTCATATCTGTCCTTAATCCATTCTGTTAATAAGTACAGGGCTAATTTAAAGAGTATTCTTGTTCAGTGGATTTTCAACTGGACAGAAGGGGGATCTTATTTTCAGAGTTTCTGCAGCCTTAATCCAATCCTAATTTCTACCCCAACCACTTTCCTATTAAGCCAGAATGGTTTTAGTTACAAAGTCAGATAATACAATCACTCATCTGCTTTGGTTTTAAAGCACTCAACCTAATAATGTGTCTTCTTGAATGGACTGAGGTCCCTTTTCTTTAATATAGTGGTATTTTTAGAATCATTAAATATATTTTATTTTTAATTATTTATTTTGAAGATTGATTTTTTTTTAAATATGTTTTGTTTTTGTTTTTTTTTTTTTAAGAGAGAGCATGAACGGGGGAGAGGAGGAGAAATAAGCAGACTCTCAGAGGAGCAGAGAGCCGGATGCAGGACTCGACTCCAGGACCCTGGGATCATGACCTGAGCTGAAGGCGGACACTTACCCCACTGAGCCACCAGCGCCCCTGATTTATTTTTCATTTGAGAGAGAGAATGTGTGTGTGCGCGAGTGGGGGCAGGGACAGACGGAGGGGATCTCAAGCATGGAGTGTAATGTGCAGCTCCTCTCAGGACCCTCCAATCACCCCCTGACCAGAAGCCAAGAGTTGCGTGCTCCACAGACTGAACCACCCAGGTGCCCCTATTCACTACATTTTAAATTAAAAAAAAAAAATTATAAGTAATTTAATATTTAATCTCGGTTTGCTCATATTAGGGACTACCTACAGAATCACAAAACCTCCTTCATAGATCTGTAATTGAAATTCTCTAAGCCTCACTTCCTCTCGTTTACTCTGAAATAAAAAGCCTAATGTCACAGAGAACTAGCACATTTTCTCTCCCTGTGTCACTCCATCGTCCATGAGCTCAGCGCCCTCCAAGAATCATCTTGAGCTGCTACCCAGGATGACCATCTCCACTATAACATTCTACTGACTGTTTCCGGAAGCCCACACAACTCTAAACTGACCAAGATAAAATGATCATCTTTCCTCTCAAGTGTATCGGTGACATAATAGCTCTGTGCTCCATTCTCTCCCTACTTTGTAAAAATTTTGATGTTCACTATAATCAGCTATATTCAGCAGGAAAGCCCTCATCGGAGCTCACGTCATGCCACGCACACATGTGCTCAGGTTTGCCACGTGTTAAATGGCAGCCAGACCACAGCGCTGCTGGGGCTCCTCAGGCTGTGGTTCATGGCCTTCATTCCTCCGCGCACCCCTATTCCGAGATGAGGCTGTCACCAGACAATGGGGAGCTGCCTCGCTTACTCCTCCCACCCTTATGCCCCTGCTCTCTTCCCCTTGGGGTGGTGGTGCTTCTTACAAGTCCCATGGCTCCACTAATTCTGCTCAAAATGCCCTCCTTTCCGGGTGTATGCATCCATTCTCTTGAAACCTTTGCTCCTCCCTTCCACTTCCAACATTTCACCCATTTCCTTTTTTCCCCTCCTTTCATTTCCTTCCTTCCCTTCTGTTTGTTCGGTAAGGTATGCAACCAAAAGAGCCAGTACTTAAACAGCCCTGACAATAAATTCACAGCATGTAAAAAGTCAAGCTAAAACCACATGAAATAGAACTTTACACACTCCAGAACAATCATTATCAATCTTTGACTTTATGAACCCAAATATTCAAAAACAACTGCAGTGTAAACAGAACTTATTTGAAATTAAATGCAAATCACTAAGTTCAGCAAGAAATAAAACTTGATGCTTGAAATTACTGTGGTAATTTCATTTTAGGACTGATAGCTTTAAAGTAAGCCCTGAAATATTATCAGCATTTTACCAAGAAATAAAGCATTTTTGTAACAATGTTGAATTTTAACCAGTACAATCAGACATATGTTAACATCTTGGTTATGCCATTTTGATTGTGATACTAGGGACAATTTATTTAATCTCAGAATATTAATCCGTAAAAAGATGAAGTTGTAAAAGATAATCTCTCTTGTTCTTTTGAAACTACTATATATTAAACATTTTATGATTTATAATCTCCCAAGGGTTGAGTGAGTGCTGCTTTTTTAAAGTATGTGTAAGTGAATATGGGTGTGTGTGTCTGTGTGTGTGTGTGTGCACAAATGCGCACATTTATGGCTATGTGTCTACATGCATTTATTTTTTTTCTCTCCCCTTACTTCATGAAATGCATGGATTTGATAAAGTGTTTCTCTTTTTTTCAAGAACAGTGTCCAAGATGGGGAGCCCAAGGTGCTGTCAAAATTGAACACAAGATAAAAAATAGATTTGAAAATCCCCAGAGTGGACAAAACCATTTAACAATAGAATAATAGCTTATTCTGCAAAAACAGGTGAAATTTAACTTGGGCTTCTTCTTGTAAATGTCTCTGATGATAAAAGAGACTTCAGTCATCTGTCTAAAATGGTATTACATAGTCACTTTTAACCAATTCTTTGCTGCCTGAATCCCTATTATAACAGCCCCTTATTGTAAAATTTAAATAGCTCCCTCGTCTCATCTTTAGAATCCGTCCTGTAATATCATCACCTTGACTTTTACATTAGGCTTTGGATCTGAATACCGCAAGTTCTTTCCCTGTTCTTACATATACAATAAACTCTTATGAGGTACCAAAAATTCTAAATACTGAAAAATATGAATTAAAAAAATAATAATACTATTTCATTGTAAAGATTTGTAAACACACACACAGTATACATTATATATGTGCTTTTAATAATTTTGTATCATTGTTATCCTGCCGAAATTCAGAAAACTTTTAAGTTAGCATCAATGCATTTTACTTAAAAAGACCATTGAACATGCACTTCCCAAGAAAGGAAAAGTTGACACGATTATAGTTCATTCCATTATGCTTCTGGAACATTGAAATATTCACCTTGAGTCTCAAGGTTGAAATAAATTGCCATGACTTTTCCTCCTGGGATCGGTGCTGCCTTATTCTGTTTAGTGTAAGTGGCTCTGATGGCTCATCAAAGGTATTTATGTATCTCCAAGTTTGGATCAGCTCATTCTGTCCATATGTAAATCATAGATTTTAGATTGAAATGTAACAACAGTGTAATGAGGAAAAATTAATCTAATGGAAAGAAGAAAAAAATTATAAGCAAGCAAAATGAGGCTCATAGTAAGCTGATAATTTATTCACAAAGTCTTGCTTCTTATGCTTGCATATTAAACATGCTAAACACAGCTTCTGGGAAGCATTCCTCCTAATTTCCAGGAGACAATCTGCTTTTAACAATACACCTAGGAAATGACTGCTTATGGCTTTGTTTATTCACCAAGGCTTGCATCTACATATGACTGACCTTCTGTGCTCTCTGACCCTACCTGCCTTACTGAGTGGATCCCCAAAGTCCATGAAGGAATAAGACTGTATCCTTACAAGGATGTGTAGATCCCATGCATAGAAAATCTGTAGTCTGAATTTGAAGGATCATGTTTAATTTATAGGCCTCATTTCTCAAATGGTGACCATAATTGATCTTTAAAAATTTTGGACTATTTTTAAAGTAGATCACACAGCTTTTATTTTTTTTTAATCTCATGATTTTTTTTCTTAATTGAGAAATATTGATCTTTTTATTGATAAAGACAAGTTCAAGATTAATTAGATGACAGATTATATCAGAATGCCATTTGGTTCAGATAAAAATAACATAAAAATATCTATGTCTTGAAATTAGTCTATAAACAAAAACATATTACTTAAGGAATAAATAAATGTTCATTTTTATACCAGAGTAACCCTCTATTAATGATGTCAACTATTTCCTTCAGATATAGATGTGACTGGCTCTGGAAGGGGCCCAACACCATGATTTGGAAACTGATGATCAGTTTTGTCATCTATTATGATTATTAGGATAATGTGCCTCAGTTTTATTCAATGAAAATTCTGCTTTTGATTATTTCTCAAGTGTGAAGTGAAATGAAATGATTCAAAGTTCATCCTTTAAAGATGTCCTGGAGGTAAGAGAAAGGAAGCGAAACACTGACTTTAACATCACATTTCCAGTGTTTCAGAACCTGCTTTATCATTTCTGAAAGCCTTGTCCTATTCTACTAAACTGAGAAGATCACAGCTTCCTCACCTATTAATTAAATAGTGATTATTTTCATTATTTTAAAGATTACATTAGTTTATTTATGTGGAAGTAAGTGATCTTGAGTAACTCTGCGAGTGTGACATGTGGATACATTAAAACTGTCATCAACACTTTACAGTGGCATCAAGACAAATAATTAACCCAAAAGGCTCCAAAGACAGCACTGCTGTCAAGCTACCCTGTATACGATTCCATACTATCAAGATTACCAATGGGTACGATCAGAATTTATAGGCAGCCTAGAAACCATTCTACTGGGATTCTCACTATATTTCAGGACCCTTTAATTATATTATTCCATTTATTAGCGATAGATTACTTATTGCATATTTAGGGTCCTTTAATTACAGAGAAAGAGAGAACATGAAGATTTGGATGGACAGAATAACAAGATAAGTAACAGAAATATGATCCATACCAACTGCACCCAAGGAATTACATAAATTTCATTATACAATTAGAAAAAAATAGTAATTTTCTTGCCTCCTATTTGTTTCATTTTTTCTTGCACCAAATTTAATGTAATTACTCAAGTACTTTAAAAAGTATCCGATATACATGGAAACTTTCTCAGAGTCCTAAGAAAAAATACACAACAATTAGGGAGTTTATCGATATTAAGCTGTTTTCTTAAATATTCAGTGTGTCTCCAATGGGAGCTCTCATTTGTTTTTTCAAGAGCTCTAACACAGAAGGGATATGATTTTATGAACCATGTTTCTGGTTGAGCAAAACAGACCCATGATCACACATATGTCCATTTCATATACTTTCTAGTGCATCTTTGCCACTTCTTGCTTTTATATTTATAAATTATTCAGTGCAAATGGGTACATGCCAAGATGTTTTAAATGGATTTCTTCAGCAATATTATTTCTTCTTACTAGGCCTCTACTCCATCCTGAACATCAATTACAAGTTGTAGTGCTGTCTTCCAACAATCAAGGGGCTACTCTTAGAAGAGGCACTTATCAGTATTTCAGGATCATGATTAGTTCATAAAGAGAGCCCACAAAAGCCTTAGCTGTCTTTTTTTTTTTTTTTCTTTTAGAGAGCAAGCCAGCATGCACCTGAGTGATACAGGGAGCAGAGGAGGAGGGGACGAGGGAGAGTGAGAATCTTAGGCAGGCTCCTACCCAGCACAGAGCCTGACAAAGGGCTTGATCTCATGATCCTGAGATCATGACCTGAGCAGAAGTCAAGAGTCAGATGCTTAACGGCTGAGCCACCCATAAGCTCTGGAATTAGCTGCCTTCTTATCTCTGTAAATATTAGTAGGTTAATATAAGGGTTGAAACAGACCTTCTGTTTGTTTTGTATTGTTTTTTAATTAGATGAGGACTGTCATTTTAACCCACTAGACAAGGGAGGAAGATTTCAGGGATAGAGACAGATTTTATTAGTGCCTTTTAGGCCTTTTATTGTCCTCCATTGCTTTGCTTCATTTTTCCATTAATTGTGTCCTTTTTATTTGGTGGGGGGGGTAGTTGTTTACTTGGACCTTAACATGAGAGGTCCTTTGTGCAATCTGTTCCTTTCTATTTAACATTCATACCTCATTGCCTGCTAAATGAATAATTTCATAAGATTGGTTGATTCTTAATGTATGTCCTTCTATTGCATCCTGATATGTTGTACAAAGTTTTCTTTGGGCAATTCCTAGAATTTTTCTGACCCTCATTTCCTCATATTTCTAACTTAAAATTTTTGTTTTGAAATGACTATAGATTCACATGCAGTTGTAATAAATAATTCAGAGATCCCATGTAATTTTTATTGATTTTCTCCTCAAAGTGAACATCTTGAAAAACTACAGTATATTATCTAAGTCAGAGTACCAGTATTGATACACGCAAGACGAAGAACTTTTCTATCACCACAGACATCCCTCATGCTGCATTTTTATAAAAATATCTGTGTCCCTCCTACTCCTACCTCTTCTTGAAAAACCCTGGCAACTGCCAATCTGCTCTCTATAGCTATAATGTTATTTGTAGATTGTTATGTGAATGGAATCATACAGCATGTCAACTTTGGGTTTTGGCTTTTTTTAGGCCCATGGCATAATTCTTTAGAGATTGAAACAGGTTTCTCTATAATCAATAGTTCCTTGGGGGAAGAAAACAGAGTAGGAGGACCTTAAGCTCACCTCATCCACGACTATAACTAGATAACACATGTCATGGAAAATAACCCAGAAAACAATCTGAAGCCTGGCACAACAACCTCCATAACTAAAGGTAGAGGAGAGGCCACACTGAAGAAGGCAGGATAGGCAACATCCTATCTGGGAGCTAAAGAGACAGTGGCCATCCATGGTGGGGAGGGAGGCGGTAGTGTAATGAAGCACAAAAAAACAGACTTCCACACTGGGGAGCCCCACAAACAAAGAGGACAAATTCCCATAACATTTGCTTTTGAAAGCAAGAGGGGCCAAATTTTGAGTTCTTACAACTACTGGAATTTTGAAAATCAGTTGGCTTGGCTCTGGGAGAGCCTGGGGGCTTCAGGAAGTAGACTCCCTGCCCTTGAAGAGACTACATGACAAACAGCCTGTGCAGATACATCATGGAACCAGCAGGTTGAAAAATGACTGGGGCAGATGGGAGGGAGAGTGATTTGTTCATCTCAGAACATGGCCCAGAGAAACAGGGATCATGGGGAGACCCCTGCAGGAACAAAGGAGTTGCAGGTACTCTTTCCCTCCTACAGCTCCCCGACCCCTGGAGACATAAACAATAGCCACCTGAAGGAAACAGCTGGTGCTGATGCTCTTTCCTAACTTAACCCATGGCCCCTTCCTATGTAGCTCTGAGGTAAACAAATTACTTTCCCTCCCATCCACTTACATCGATAGATTGTCCAAACAGAAAATCAACAAGTGACTTTGAATGACACACTGTACCAGACAGATTTAACAGACATATTCATAATATTCTATGCTGAAACAGAAGAGCACACATTCTTTTCAAGAGCACGTGGAACATTCTCCAGAATAGATCCCATGCTATGTCACAAAACACGTCTCCACAAATTAATCTGAAGTCATACCATGCATCTATTCTGACCACAAAATTATGAAACTAGAAGTCAGCCACAAGAAAAAAATCTGGAAAAAGCACAAATACATGGAGGTTAAATAACATTCTGCTAAACAATGAGTTGGTCCACCAAGAAATCAAAGAACAAATAAGAATTACAAGGAATCAAATGAAAATGAAAACACAATCGTCCAAAACCTCTGGGATGCAGCAAAGGCAGTCCTAATACATAGTAATACAGGCCTACTCCAAGAAGAAAGAAAAATGTCAAATAAACAACCTAGTTTTACACCTTAAGGAGCTAGAAAAAGAACAAAGGAAGCCTAAAGCCAGCAGAAGAAAGGAAATAATAAAGATTAGAGCAGTAATAATGATATGAAGCTTAAACAACAACAACAAAACCAATCCCCCCCCCAAAAAAAACCCAACCCAGTGGAACAGATCAATGAAACCAGGAACTAGTTCTTTTAAATACATAATAAAATTGACAAAGCTCTAGCCAGACTTACCAAAAAGAAAAGAGAAAGGATCCAAACAAATAAAATCACAAATGAGAGAGGAAAAATAACACCACAGAAATATAATTATAGGAGAATAGTATGAAAAATTATATGCCAACAAATTGGACAATCTGAAAGAAATGGATAAATTCCTAGAAACATTAAAACTACCAAAAGTGAAATAGGAAGTAGAAAAATCAGAAGACCACTAACCAACAAGAAGTTGAATCAGTAATCAAAAAACTTCCAACAAACAAAAGCCCAGGACCACATGACTTCACATGTGAATTCTACTAAACTTTTAAAGAAGAGATAATTCTTTTCAAATTATCCCAAAAAATAGAAGAGGAAGGAAAACTTGCAAATTCATTCTACGAGGCTAGCAGTACCTTGGTACCAAAACCAGGTAAAGACACCATAATGAAAGAACTACAGGCCAATATCTGTGATGAATATAAATGGAAAAATCTTCAACAAAACATTAGAATCTGAATCCAACAATACATTTAAAAAATCATACACCATTATCAAGTGGGGTTTATTCCTGGAATGCAAGGGTGGTTCAACATGTGCAAAACCACCAATGTCATATGTCACGTTAATAAGAGGAAGGGTAAAATACCACATGATCATTTCAAGAGATGCAGAAAAAGCATTTAACATAGTACAACATCTATTGGTGATAAAAACCCTCAACAAAATAGGTCTAGAGGGAACATACTTCAACATAAGAAAGGTCTTATAGGAAAAACCCATAGGCAACATCACCCTCAACTGAGAACTTTTCCCCTAAGGTCAGGAATAAGACAAGAATGTCCACTCTCACCACTTTTATCCAACACCATACTGAAGTCCTAGCCACAGCAATCAGACAACAAAGAAAAGGCATCCAGATTGGTATTGAAGAAATAAAACGGTTACCACTTGTAAATGATGGGAAACCATATATAGCAAATCCTATAGACTCCACCCAAAACAAGCAAACACACAAACAAACAAACAAACAAACAAAAAGCTACTAGAAGTGATGAATGAAGTCAGTAGTTGTAGGACATAATATTAATATTCAGAACTCTGCTGCCTTTCTTCACCCTAATAATGAAGTAGCAGGAAGAGAAATTAAGAAAACAACCCCATTTACAAATACACAGCAATTAAACAATGTAAAGAAGCAAAAGGCATCCAAATTGGTTAGGAAGACGTAAAACTTTCACTATTTGCAGATAACATGATACTATATATAGAAAACCCTAAAGACTGAAAAAACTACCAGAGCTGATAAATGAATTCAGTAAAGTCACGGGATGCAACCCTGTAATCAAACAAATGGGTATTTACCCCCATAATACAAAAGCACTAATTCAAAGGGATGCACGCTCCCCTGTGTTTATAGCAGCGTTATTTACAATAGCTGAACTATGGAAGCAGCCCAGCTGTCCACTGATAGATAAATGCATGAAGAAGTTAAGAGGTGTGTGTGTGTGTGTGTGTATGTGTGTGTGTGTGTGTGTATTACTCAGCCATGAAAAAAATGAAATCTTGCCATTTCCAACAACATGGATGGAACTAGACAGTATAATACTAAACAAAGTCAATCAGCTAGAGAAAGATAAATACCAGATGATCTCACTTGTATGTGGAATTTAAGAAACAAAACAAATAAGCAAAGGGAAAAGAGAGAGAGAGACACCAAGAAACAGAGACAGACCAAGAACAAACTGATGGTTACCAGCTGTGAATTGTGAGGGAGGATGGGGGAAACAGGTGATGAGGATTATCCTCAATCTTGCACTTATCTTGATGAAAAAAATTTATAAAATAATAAGAATTAAAAAAGAAAAATATATTTCTTTGTAATAGTTGCATAGTATTCCATGATCTCAAAGTGCCATCATGAATTTGACCATGCACTTGTTGAAAGGCATATGGCTTGTTTCCAGTTCTTCGTCATTATGAATAAAGCTGATTTAACATTCATCTACAGATTCTGTGTGAATGTGTCTTCAGTTCTCTGATGTAACTTGTGGGTCATGGCATGTACACATGTGTTTAAAAACTGCCAAACTTTTAAAATTGTGGACTCACTTTTTGTAATAGTTAAGGGTTATTCAGATTGTTATTTTATCTTGAGTGACTCTTGTAGTTTGTGGTTTTTCCAAGAACTGGTCCATTTCTTGTAAGTCTTAAACTCATGAGCAGTGTTGTTTGCCGGATTCCCTCAGTACAGGCTACAGGGTATATACAGATATTTTCCACTTCCTGTTTCATTCCTGACATTATCTTTATGGAGGTTGGTCAGTTTTATTGATTTATTCTTCTTCTTTTTTTTACTGTAGCTAGCTTTTTTGTTTTATTTTCTTCATTGTTTTTCTAATTTCAATTCCACTGACTTCTGCTTTTATCTCCTTTGTCTTCATTCCTTCCACTTGTTTTGAGTTTACATTAATTTTTTAACATTTACTGATGTATAAACTTAATTTGTTGATTTTATACATTCCCTCATTTCTTTTTTTTTTAAAGATTTTATTTATTTATTTGACAGAGAGAGATCACAAGCAGGCAGAGAGGCAGCCAGAGAGGGGGGGGAGCAGGCTCCCTGCTCAGCAGAGAGCCCGATGTGGGGCTTGGGCCCAGGACCCTGGGATCATGACCTGAACCGAAGGCAGAGGCTTTAACCCACTGAGCCAATCAGGTGCCCCCATTCCTTCATTTCTAATGTAAGCATGTTATGCCACAATTTTTATTCTTTGCTTTGCATTAACTACATCCTATATAATTATATGTTATATTTTAATTCTTTTTTGTATTTTTAATTTTTTTATCTCCCTATTTGACCAATAACTTATTTTGTTATGTCTTCTTTAATTTCTAAGATTCTAGAGATTTTCTAGTATCTTCCGCTTATTGATTTCTAGTTTGATTCCATTATGGTTAGAAAGCATTTTCTGAATGATTTCAAGACTTACTTTTTTGAGGTTTGTTTTGGGGCCAGAATACAGTCTCTCTTACAGCAGCTGTTATTGGGTGGGCTGTTCTATGTATGTTAGTTTGATTATACCCACTGCCTGTGTTGTTCAGTAATTCTATATCCTTGCTGATTTCATTCAGCTAGTAATATTGGTGTTACAATCATCAAATCTGATTGTATCCCGTTAGCTCCATCAGTTTCTGCATCATGTGCTTTGAAGATCTTTTATTGGGGGAGCACACACTTGGGATCCTTACATCTTCCACATCCATCCTTTGTCATCATTGTATCCAGCAATTTTCTTTTATTTGAAATCTTCGTTATCTCACATTAATGTTACCACTTCTGCTGTTGTGATTAATGTCTGCATTATATGTACTTCTTCATTCTTTTATATTTAAACTACCTTTATTGTATCTGTAATTAATTTCTTATAAATGTCATATGGTGGGGTGTGGGGTTTTTGCCTCCATTATTTATTTTTTTAATTTGTTAATTTTTCAATTTTTGCCACTCTAACTGGTATAAGGTGATATCTCAATGTGGTTTTGATTTAAGTTTCCCTGATGGCTAATGACGTTGAACATTTTTTCATGTGTTTGTTGGTCATCTGTATGTCTTCTGGAGAAATGTATTTTCATGTTTTTGCCCATTTTTTGACTTGATTATCTGTTTTTTGGATGTAGAGTTTGAGAATTTCCTTATAGATCTTGGATATTAGCCATTTATCTGTAATGTCATTTGCGAATATCTTCTCTCATTGCGTGGGTTAAGTTAGTTATGTTGACTCTTAGTTATGTTGACTGTTTCCTTACTTGTGCAGAAGCTTTTTATCTTGATGAAGTCCCAAAAGTCCATTTTTGCTTGTGTTTCCCTTGCTTTTGGAGATGTGTCTTGAAAGAAGTTGCTGTGGCTGATGTCGAAGATGTTACTGCCTATGTTCTCTAGGACTTTGATGGACTCCTGTCTCGACTTGAGGTCTTTCATCCATTTTTAGTTTATCCTTTGTGTATGGTATAAAATAATGGTATAAAATAATGGTCCAGTTTCATTCATCTGTATGTAGCTGCCCAATTTTTCCAGCACCATTTATTGAAGAGACTTTTTCCATTGGATATTTTTTCTGATTTGTCAAAGATTAGTTGACCATAGAGTTAAGGGTCCATTTCTGGAAACTCTATTCTGTTCCATTGATCTATGTCTCTTTTTGTGCCAGCACCATACTGTCTTGGTGATCACAGCTTTGTAATAGAGCTTGAAGTTAGGTATCGTGATGTCCCCAGATTTGGTTTTCTTTCTCAACATTTCCTTGGTGATTTGGGGTCTTTTCTGGTTCCATACAAATTTTCAAATTAACAAGGCAGGAAACAAGTGTTGGAGAGGATGTGGAGAAAGGGAAACCCTCTTACTTTGTTGGTGGGAATGCAAGTTGGTATAGCCACTTAGGAAAACAGTGCTGAAGTTCCTCAAAAAGTTAAAAATAGAGCTACCCTATGATCTAGCAATTGCACTTACCCCAAAGATACTGAGGTAGTGAAAAGAAGGGGCACATATACCCCAATGTTCATAGCAGCAATGTCTATGATAGCCAAACTGTGGAAGGAACTGAGATGTCCTTCAACAAATGAGTGGATCAAGGAGATGTGGTTCATATATACAGTGGAATATAACTCAGCCATCAGAAAGGATGAATACCCACCACCTGCATTGACATGGTTGGAACTGGAGGGGATTATACTAAGTGAAGAAAGAAGAGAAAGACAATTACCATATGGTTTCACTCATATGAGGAACATAAGGAATAGTATGGAGGACAATGAGGGAGGGAAGGGAAAACTGAAGGAGGAGAAATCAGAGAGGGAGACAAACCTTGAGAGGCTATGGACTCTGGAAACAAACTGAGGGTTACAGAGGGAAGGGAGGTGGGGAGATGGGGTAGCCGGGTGATGGGTATCAAGGAGGGCTCATGTTGTCATGAGCACTGGGTGTTATATGCAACTAATGAATCATTGAACACTACATCAAAAACGAATGAGGTACTATACGGTGGCTAACTTAACGTAATAAAAAAATTCATTAAAAATTGTACATATTTTGGGCGCCTGGGTGGCTCAGTGGGTTAAGCTGCTGCCTTCGGCTCAGGTCATGATATCAGGGTCCTGGGATCGAGTCCCACATCGGGCTCTCTGCTCGGCAGGGAGCCTGCTTCCTCCTCTCTCTCTCTCTCTCTCTCTCTCTGCCTGCCTCTCTGCCTACTTGTGATCTCGGACTGTCAAATAAATAAATAAAATCTTTAAAAAAATTGTACATATTTTAGTTGTACAACACGATGTTCTGATGTGCATATATTGTGAAATAATTACTATAGTCAAGCTAATTAATACAGTATCACATCAGAGGGTTACCTTTTTGTGTGCGTATGGTGAGGACACAGAATCTACTCTCAGCAAATTTCAAGTACACAATACAGTGTTATTAAGAATCATCACTGTGGTGCACATTAGCGTGATCTCAAATATGGGGTCTAAAAACATCAAACTCATAGAAACAGAGTAGAAAGGTTGTTACCAGGAGTGACACTGTGGTGGAGTTGTGGAGATCTAATGGGTCTCTCTCTCTTTTTTTTTCCTTAACCCATCCTATGAATCTCTGCCCTTTAATATATTTAGAGCATTTATATTTAAGTTACTTCTTGATACATTAGAGCGTAAGTATGTCATTTTGTTATTACTATTTTATTATTCATTGTTTGTTTTTTGTTGGCTTCTCATTCCTTCTTTTTTTTTTTTTTCTTTCAACTCCCTGTGGGGTATTTGAACATTTTGAGGATTCCATCTTGATTCTGTGTACAGTGTTTTTGAGAATATCCCTGCACAGTTGTTGCTTCAGATCTCAATATGATAAAAAAAAACCCTCATCATAGTCACTGATATTATTTTCACACTTCAAGGAAAGTGTCAACCCTTAGCTTTATGTAGGTCCATTTACCCTCTTCCATTTTTTAAGTATAACTGCCTAGTGGTATAAATAATTTATTACAAGTAGGATACTGCATTACATTGTATTTGTTTTTACTCATATCACTCTTCTTACCATGAGGTCCTACTAAAACCACAGGTAAGGAAGAGATGGGAAGAGGGTGTATTTTTTCTGCTAGTATTTCCCTGGGATAGGACGGCTATGGCCCAAAAAAGTTTCCTCCCTTGTCTAGGGGTACAGACTTTTCTTGGAGATTTTTTTTCTCTGTGCCTCTTGCTGCTTCTGCAACATCCTGTCTGGATATTTGGGAGGCAGTAAGGAAACCCAGAAACTTACCAAACATTGCTCAACTTCTAAGGTCCTCAGATGCTTTGTTCTTTCCATTTCTCAGATGTTTTTTATGCTTGTTTGTTGTATTTTGTGGAATTTTAGATGTAAAGAGGAGGGTCTGAGAGATATAATCTTTTACCACAATCTGGAATAGTTTAAATTATAATGAAATGATCATTAAAACTCTAGTTGTTTTTTGCAGATGATAGATATATTTTTTCAAATTTTCCAATGATGCTTGGTCTATTTACACATTTCAATACTTATGTTAGTATGTCTATTTTTTGTTTTGCTAGGATATTATCTATTTTTTTTAGATTACTGCTTTTTAAAATGTTGACTCTCTATCTCATTAGTTTTTTGGATTTTTTTTTTGTTCTCTCCCTTTATCCCTACGTTAAGCTCATGAGTAGTTCATTTTACTTATTTCTCTAAAAAATGACCTTGCAGATTTATTTATCATTTATTTTTCTAATTTTATAATTTTTAGTTTTTCTCTCCTTAATTCCCTTCTTCAATGTGGTTTGCTGTTGCTGCTGCTGTTTATTTAAATACTTTCACAATTCCTTAAGGTGTGATCTATGGTCTTTTATCATTTATCTTCTGTTTTGTTAATACCAACACTGGAAAGCTATCATTTTCATCTAACTACAATTTTGGCTATGCCCTACAGACTGCTTTCTTTTGTGTCCCTTCCTGAGACACTGACTGCAGTTTTAAATTCTCTGAGGAAGTGATATGAGAGTACAAATATTTCCTCCTATGCAGGCCATTTATATTTATTTCTGACCTCTTTATGTTATGTATAGGGACAGTCCCCTATGAAATTTTACAGTGTAAAACTAAGACAGTCTTTGTTGACATGACTAAACAGTCCATGAAAAGTCAAAATATGTTTTCCTCACTTAGAGGTGTGATAATCTCTCCATACACTGGATAAATCAAGATAGTTGACATATACAGCCACTTATAGCTTTACCCACTTTGTGCTCTAGACCAGGGCTTCTCATAGATGACGCATGAGCCTGGGCTGGTGTATAGCTGTTTGTTACAATCCACGATGAGGTGAAGAAATGGAGAGTTAGTATTTAGAAAATTTTTACAGCAATTTGATAGAGTAACTTTATTTCCATTACATTTGATCTTAAAAACTTATTATTATTTTTTTTTTTTTGCTGAATTTATAAATTTCCAGTCCATGATTGGGGGATAAAAGGAACAAATACCTAGTTCTTTACCACATGCTATTTGAGAATCACACTCATTGATATCTCTGATTATTTGATAGAGTAACTTTATTTCCATTACATTTAATCTTAAAAACTTATTATTATTATTATTTTTTTTTCTGAATTTATAAATTTCCAGTCCATGATTGGGGGATAAAAGGAACAAATACCTAGTTCTTTATCACATGCTATTTGAGAATCACACTCATTGATATCTCTGATTCTGAAAATGTTATGTTGAAAAATTTAATAACATTGCATGTATATATGCTTCCCTTTCCATTTCAAAGTACAGTATTTAGACATTTGTCCCATATCAAAGACCTATCATGCTCTTTGATGCATTCGTTTTTATAGATGTTATATAACCATCATAAATTTGCTCCTTAATTGTTATGCAATCTCCACCTTCTGTACTTATAATCTCAAATTTCACCTTCTCTAAAAATAATGTTGCCTTTCCTCCTTTCTCTTGTCTAGTATTGATTTCTCCATGCTTTTATTTGTAACATTAAAAAGAAGAACACTTACTTTCCGTTTTTAAAATATTCTCATGGTCCATTAACTGAGTTTTGTTTTTTTTTTAAAGTAGTGCAGAAATGTTGCTTATTCTAACCTAATGTGACAGTCTATCTCTTAAAAGAAGAATTCAGCTCAATTATAATTAACAATTGCTATATTTGGTTTCACTCTTTCTGCTTTAATTTACATTAATCATTTGTTTATTCTTTTCCTCATTTTCCTAATTTTGCTGGTCCTATTGTGATGCTATTCATTTACTTTTTTTTCTTCTTTGTTTGTTTGAAAGCACTATTGAAGTTTTCTATTCCATTAGAAGCTGTCTTCCCTTTACCTCAATGAGAGAAAAATCACTGTACCATTATGTGAGACATAATAGCAACTGTTTCCCTCTAACATTCTTTATACCCTGTCTTAGAACTCACTCGCCTCAACCGAACAGGAGGGCAAAGAACAGGCTGATGACTGTCTCACCGCCACCACTCCTGTCCTAGATGTGAGTAATACATCACCTTTCAGGTGTATCCTCTCCCCAGGATATGCTGTCTTGAGGTAGTTTAATTTTGAATCATTGTTTGTATGTGTCATTGTTTGAAATAACACATAATTGTTACTCATTGCAGTCACTTTGTCATTCACGATCCATTTATTTATTCATTAATTCCACACAGTAGTCAATGAATTAAATGAATATTATTATTAATGAATTAATATTAAATGAATTGAATTAACATCACATTAGTATTAAATATTAAATGAGTTAATATCACAATATTAAATGAATTAATATCACATTAAGGACAAATGATATAAATACTATTATATTCCATTTACAAATGAGGAAACTGAGGTATAGACAGTCTAACATGCTTTCAGTCTACACACTGTAAGTTGTGCAGACAGAATTTAAAGTTAGGACATCTACCCGCAAGATCTGCTTCTTGGTCACTAAGTCATGCGGTCACTTCCTCATATTTAAATAACTTTCAATTTGTGTTTATATTTTGTGTGTGTGTGACCACACATTCACTACATCCTAGTAAATTCTTCCAATTATATCAGATTTCTGAATCTCTGTGCTTTGTTAACTTCACATTTGTTTAAAATTCTTTGAATAGCCTATCTGGGCATTATAGTCTCTGCTTGCATAGTCACAAGGAACTTTAAATTAATCCTTAGGGGGAGCATCTTGGTCAAGAAGGGAATTCTTGAATAGCAGACATCTTTATCTCATTCCTTCTAGCTCTTTCTATAGCCCCTAGCTTTCAAGGAAGAGACAGAACATCCAAATGATGGTGGTGTTGCTATTATTACCATTACTCCTTAAAGTTATCTTCAAGTTCAGACTTTTCTTCTTCTCAAGGAAATTCTTTCTCTAATATTCACTTATCGGTTCATTCCCCCCCCCTTTATCATCTCTATTTTAGTTGCTGATTTTCCTGGATATACTCCCCAACTATCTTTAATCTCCCAATATATTTTTTAATATGTCCTTATATTTTATCCTCGTTTTGAAGCCCCTCCACTTGATGTTCCAGGCTACCATGTTATATCTCAAGCATGCTTGACTTTTCTTCCAAAGCACTTATCAACGTTGCCAGTTCCTGGGTCTTCTTTGTGTGGTTTCTGTGCACAGTTATTTGGGTGAAGATCCTTAAATTTTCTTATTATACATCTGTTGTTGTGGTTATTGTTGAAGTGTTCATCCTTTTCTTGTAGTAGCTCTTTTTCAAGAAGAACATGAACAATGGTTTGTCATTGCTGTCACTGTTCTCTAGGGATGCCACACCTTTTTAGTTAAACTGTAAGTTATTTTTATTATTGTCATTTTCCTGGCCAAATCTGGGCGTCTCAAGTACAAGCACTGGGTACTACAAATGGGAGTGTTCCTGAGCTGCACCACTGGTGTGGGACTCAGAAACCCTGTGCCTTTGCCCACCTGCTCAGCGCTCCCAGGAGACACTCGGCGCAGGAGATGTAGATGGAATAGAGTCAGATTTGAAAGTGGAAAAGTCTGAGGAATACCCTTAGGTCAAAATCTCCCCCAAATATCTAAACCAAACTTATTCTATTTTCTCTTAAGTAAACGTACATTTTTAAAACAGTAAGGCCCTTCAAAATCTATTATCTACCTTTATCCATATACCCAGTATCCATGATGTGCAAGGTTCTGACTTACACTTTGGAGAAACGATTGTGGATACACACGGTCCATGTTCTCATGCAGATTTAGGCTAGGGGAAGCCTCAGACAAGAAGGCTGTGGAAAGCATATATTATGATACATGCTAGGACAGCGGTATATTGTCACTCTAGGAGAATACAGTAGAGGCAATCGATCTCGATAAAATGGGGCAGGTAAGCATTTCTAAAGGAAATGATCGCAAAGCTGATACCTGTGGCAGGGAGCAGCATGTTTGCAGCTCAAAGGCAGACAGTGTATGACTTCCTAGGGAAACTAAAAATGGGTCTCTGACTCAAAGGATATATGAATTAAAATAGCATGAGAGAATACGAATTATTAATTAAAATATATGAATTATATTTATGAATTAAAAATGACACAAGAGAAAACTGAAGAGGCAAACATGGGCAAAGACATAAAAGACACAATCACTTAAAGCTAAGGGGACCGTTCAGGCTGAATTGTTCTCCCCAAAGTTCATGTGCTGAAATCCTAATTCCCAAGACCTCGGAGGGTGACTATATTTGGAGATGGAACCTTTAAGAAGATGATGCAGCTAAAATGAGGCCATTAGGGTGGGTCCTACTCCAAAGGCTGGTGTTATAATAAGAAGAGGAAATTTGGACATAGAGATCCCAGGGACGCATGTGCACAGAGGAAAGGCCACGTGGGGACACAGCGAGAAGACAGGTTGCCTGTGAACCAATAAGAGAGGCATCAGGAGAAACCAGACTTACAGACACTTGATCTACATGTCTACACTACGGACTGTGAGAAAATAAATGTCTGACCCAGTCTGGTATTTAACTATGGCAAACCTAGCAAGTTAATACAGTGGCCATATAATTTGTTTTGTTAAATCCAGCAAATGTATAAGAATTAAACTGGAACTATTAATAACTGCAATGGGTTAAAAGGCCTAAATGGATATTGCCCTGACACCTGGGGGGTATAAGGATATATGTGCCAGGGTGCACCTCCCTGGGCAGTCTCTTCATTTCCCTAGCTGGGGAAAGTGTTGGATGGTGATGGCACCTAATTGTGTCCATTCCAGAAATTGCTCTCAGCCAAAGGAAGCTGAATTTTGCAAGGTTGATATTCCCTTCCAGAGTGCATGCAGCGACTGGTCCATGCTAGTGGCACAAAGATCTGGCCCCTTGTTTTAATGCAGAACAATTCCAAAGGGTCATTCCAACTCTGGAGCTCCCTGTGGGATTAATGAAGGCTCTGTTACAACCCCATCACAGAGAGGTCCACTTCTCTCTCTCTCTCTCTCATCAGTAATGCTGCCTCCCTCCTTTCCAGGTACTGCTTCTGAGAACACCCCCTAAGAAATGTGACAGCTCTCCTCACTGGAGTTTGTGACCTGGATTTCAGAGTGTCAGCATGCATTTCCCAGGCAACCCCACCTAAAATAGATGGTCAACTATCTAACATGGACCTATCTATCTGGGGGAGACAGTTAAAGGTTTTAAGGAAGACAGCAAAAAGATTGTGTTTGAACTTCAGAATGATCACTGATTGATTCAGGGAATTGGTCAGATGAGTTCAAATTTCAGACATGGAGACTACTAAGGAGGCCATATACTAAGTCAAGCAAAAGGCAGTGATCGCCCATGTCTGAGTGGTGACAGTGAGCACAATATGCAGTGAGTGAATCTGTGATCAAGTAGGATTAAAGTCCACAGGACTTGGTTATTCTCTGCATGAGGAGAATGAAAGGTCAGAGGAGATTAACACCCAGCTTTATGAGGATATCATTTCCCAGAATAAGGGCTTGGGTTGTAAAGATGATGAGTTCCACTTTGTCCATGTGGATTTTCAAGGAGTTACAAATCACACAAGTGGAGATCTTCAGAGTACATTTGGATCTCTCTGTTCAATGTTCGATCAAGGGATTCAGACATGGACATGTCTGCAAAGTGATGGTCCGTATGGAGATGAAATGATTTTGAGGAGACATGTAGAGGGAAAAGGAGTGAGGTCCTAACACCAAATCAAACAGAAAAGTAATATTTAAGATACCTGAGGTGTATGAAGAGTGCACCAGTAAACGGAGAAGGAAGAGACAAAGAGCAAACTGAAATTAAATAGCAGGTAGAATTATGAACCTCAAAGCAAAAACATTCTAAGACAAGAGGGAGTGACTCTGAACGTACAGTTAGGAAGTAATTAAGGGTAAAAGTGACCACTGGATTTCCCAGCATGTAAGCCAGAGGTGTGAGTTTGGTGAGGGTAGTGACAGTGGGGAGGTGAGGCCAAGAAAAGCAAGAATAGGTTACATTAGATTTGGGTAGAGAGGGAAATAGGGAAAGTGAGAGAGCCTTCGGAAGGTGATGTAGGCCTGACATCTCTGAAGATAAGAAGGAAGAAGTTTGAGCAGGAGAAGGAGGAGAATGCTTAGACGAGGCCACTGGAGAGTGCTCAAGCCAAAAGGGTCCAGGGAGGACCCCCCCATCTCACAGGAATAAGCATATGTGAGGACCCAGCCACGGGCAAGCCCTGAGGGACAAGAGCAGCTGTGAAATTGGGGCCAGTCAATGTGAAGAAGCAGGAGTTGGCAGTTAGCTGTGTTCCCACGGCAGGTGTAAGCAACATCCTCATGGTACCACGGGGCCGGGATGTAAAGACCGAGAGAACATAGGACCAAAAGGGATTCAATAGAATGAGGTTCCCAAAAAAGGTGATAGATGATATATAATGGGACACAAGTAGGGTGTTGATATGAGGCAAGATGCAGAAGATCCCTTGTTCTGGAATCACTGCTGTTTGGGAGAGGTGGTGGTGGATGAGCGTTAGTGACTAGGTCCACCCGTGGCGATACTCACACTCCTGATGCGTAAGGAGTAAATTAGCAACTGACATGGATGCCAGCGGCGGCGACTGAGGCTTTACAATAATCGTACACAACCGAAGCTTCTGTCTTCTCCATCGACTTGTCAATATAGTGAAATTTGTGGAAGGGAATTATGTTAGCTAACTTTTGGACTTTCTGTGATTTCAAACGTTACTATTTTGCATAGGTTTACTGATTGAACATGTGTTTTAGTGACCAAAGGTCCTGGTCTTAGTCCAATTATTTGCTGTGAATTCCTGTTCGGCAAAACTCCTTCTGTGAGCAAACTGTTAAACAGGAATTAATTATTTTTTTATTGTCTTCAATGTTAAATTTCTAAAAAACTAACTCATGTATGGAGCATTAACTCAATTTTACTCATGGTTCTTCCATATAAACACGTACATAAAGAGTTTATATTCTGTATGTGTTAGATAATTTTTGCAAAGGAAAAATAGATTATGCTATAACATCAAATTGTAGGAAATGAAATTTAAGATAAAAGTGTGATTTTATTAATGTGTTCTATTTTTTGCATGAAGAAGGAAAAAGGAAAGTGATTTGTTTGCATGCACCATTGAATAAATTTACATTTAGCTCTTTTGCTCATATGTATTGTACTACAAGCCAAGAAACATGGTACTGTGGAAGGGTAATTTCAAACACATGAGGGGGAGATTTGTGTCCAACGAACTGCACTATGGTGTTAGAAGAGAACTATCACTTCCCTATGTCTGTGTTCTCATCCATAAAACAGAGGGAAAAATCCTTGTTTTCTAAATTTGTTTGTTTTGTAAGTTTTGTTAATTAAATAATTACCTTTGCTACTTTCAGTCTTTAAAAATTTTCTTTTTATTTTTTTTTAAGATTTTATTTATTTATTTGACAGAGAGAGAGAGATCACAAGTAGGCAGAGAGGCAGGCAGAGAGGGCGGGGGAAGCAGGGTCCCCGCTGAGCAGAGAGCCTGATGCGGGGCTTGATCCCAGGACCCTGAGATCATGACCTGAGCTAAAGGCAGAGGCTTTAACCCACTGAGCCACCCAGGCACCCCTAAAAATTTTCTACTTCTTCATTTGTTTAAATAGTGTACATTAAAGTTTTTGTTGAATAGATGACAACAGAAATATAAGGCAATGATAACTTTTTCTCTTGAGCCTATAATAAGTTGCTTTTAAAAAGATACTCTTTATTGGGCGTTTACTATATTCAAGACATTATCCTGGCTTTCCTCAAGTGAATTGTATCACCTAAGGGTCAATTATCCTTTACGTGGAAGTAATTGTTTTTTAAATAGTTTTTCAACATTTTATCCATTCATTCTAGTCTAAAATTTCATTTGCCTTTATCAAGTCAGGCTCATAGTGAAAAAAAAAAAAAAAGGAGATGATAGATCTTAAACCATGCCAGCATATTCACGTATTCGTAACCAGAATGTGGTCTTAAGTGACCCAGTTTCTTCAGTATGGGAGAGTTTTACTTAGAGAGGCAGGTTCTTTTTGCCATTCAAAGAATTTGAGGATTTAAGAATGAATTTTGTATAGTAATTCACCGAAGATGTTGAATTTTATGGAGTGTTCTTTACAATAAATGGCTGAAAGCACACATGCTTCCTGACGCGGCTGCAATCTTTTCTGACCTGTTAAGGTGTAATTTTGTGACCAAACATCATAATAGTCATGAGCTAGCAAAGTTGCTGGCATGCATCCAAATTCACACAGGCACATTTCTGACTCCATTAGTGATCAGACTCCACCCGCGTCACTAACTGCTCATACTTTGGGGCAGATAAACTCTGATTGACCATAATTTCAAATTCTGGTAGTAAGTGAATGGCGAACTATTCATGTGTAGAATTTATTATTTTTGAGACAAGTAAAAATTGAGTGATCTTTGCATAAGTCATGTTGCCTTTCAAAAAATCAGCATCTCAAGATTTCTTGATTAGAAAATGTACTTAATTTGCAGAAATTTTTCATTTCATGTATGAAAATGCTGCATACATTCTTAAGAGCATGAAATTCTTCTATTTGATTTCATAAAATTCAGGCAGACTGAATACTTTAAAATACTGTTTGTTGAAAATACTGTACTTTATGAATTTATACATACATACGAGATTAAGTAACAGGGAATATAAGCAGATGAATACTTAACAAAAGCAATAAAACCTAAACTCTGCATTTTTTTAAGTTACCCATCATTGGTGATTTGGGGCCATTTTAGCTACTCAATAAATACTGTTAATCTTATGAATCATTGGAAGAATGAAAGAAATCTGGAATTTTTTCTGTCATATGTGTTAGGATCTGAGAAAGCCCAAAGCCAAATTTAGTTCATCTGCTTGGAGACTACTGAGAAAGAGAATTTACTGAGTATTCTGACTCCAGAAATCACATTAATGGAAGACAAAGTGTTCCAGGTCTAAAGATTTTATAAACACAGAGAGGAAGTGTGCAAATTTGGTTTTGAATCACAGGGAGTCAGGCTTTTCCTTACTAACCAGTGGGGCTGATGATGCCCTTCCTGTGATATTTGCAATTCAAGAGTCAGGTACATACAAGGGTATGTCCTGTGTTCATTATTTGTTTAACAAAATCACTCTCTCTCTCTGATGTTGTATTTGCCTATTACTCACTCTCACTCAGGGAGGCAGCTCAGCCTGAATTTTGTTGGAGAAAAACACGACCCATGGTGAGCTCTGCTAACCTGTGAGTTTGGTTTACTGGAAACATGCTTAGAGAAGTCGCTGTGTTGCTGCAATCAGACATTCAGGGTATATACAGCACAAACATCACACTGAGTTTACCCTACAACAAAGCTAACTAATGACGGCTAGGAAAGTTGACGGTGACAGAGTGGAAATATTTTGTTTCCTTAATAAACTAACTGCTGTTCTGAAAAGAATAAAGACATCCAAGAGAGTGTGAGGCACATGACTCATACGATGAGGGTTTTTTTTTTTAAGATTTTATTTATTTATTAGACAGACAGAGATCACAAGTAGGCAGAGAGGCAGGCAGAGAGAGAAGAGGAAGCAGGCTCCTCGCAAAGCAGGGAGCCCGATGTGGGGCTCGATCCCAGGACCCTGAGATCACGACCCGAGCCGAAGGTAGAGGCTTTAACCCACTGAGCCACCCAGGTTCCCCTCATACGATGAGTTTTAAACACAGAGTCTATAAGAGATCATTTGAATTTCCAAACAAAGACAGTATAAGGGACACATTAAACCTGGCATTTATAAAATCCCAAAGAACAGTAGCTCCTTTATTTATACGATCTTCAGCATGGAACCTACCTTTTTACTGTGTTTCTGCCAATAATACAGCATGGCCTTGGGTTGTGACCCAAAGGGCATTCTAATGATCTTTCTATGACAAGATGAAAGATGAGAAAAATCAATTTCTATGCCCTAAAGACATAACTTACTACACTGGATATCAGCAGGCCGCAGTTCTTTTATAGGAACTTAAATAAAAATCCAAAACTATTAAGAGGGTGTGAGATTTACTACAGACGTATCCAATACTCAGTTTTTTTGAAAAGAACAAAAATAAAATGAATCACATACAAAAATGTATATAAAGAGAAGTACTGAAAAGAACAAAAAAGCAAAATTATTGTTGGTATTCTTATTATACACTATTTGGATCTCTCCAATACAAGGCACAGAGAACATACAGTACATTTTTACCTGTTAAAGCAGATGTTCTTGGGTTTTAGATATCTATCACTACGTATTTCTGCATTTTTCTGAATTGTTTTTAAGATACCTTCAAATTATCAAGTAACCCTAGAGAATATGGGATCCCTGCTAAATATTTAAAGAGAAAATTTTTAAGTTATTAAATATTTTTAATTTACTATTTTGTATTTAATGAGTACCCTACAAGGAAGGTGATATCTCAGCTTGAGGGTAACAATTCTCAAGGACTGGCCCGACTTCTCACAGCTAGCAAATGACGGCACTAGATTTATCCTACAATTTCTAATATCAAGTGTAATGCTCTTATTTTTGTATCTTCTCAGAAACCATACATAAATGTATCATTTCCACTTTGTATCTTTTTTATCTCTTATTTATACACATGAATCAAATCTGCTCCAGTTCAGTGCTCAGTCCATGGTATATAAATATGCAACTTGACTTTGGGGATAGATGTGTACATAACAATATATGTGTGTTCACAGAAATATATTAAGACAACATAAATCTTCATTTCATAGCTTCTGAGAGACATGGTTTATGTCTATTACTAGCTTATGTGATCACAAAAATAAAGAAAAAGATGGGTATATTATAGAGAGTTGGAGCTTTTAATGCTGGGAAAGGACTAATGGATCCTGCAAAATACACAATATATCATATTTACAGAATTCAAATTCTAAGTAGATGTAAGCACATATATGCATTGTCCTGACTAGCACCAACTACTAGGGCATAAAAGCACTTTCTCCCATTTAGCACTTTCAAAATACTTTTTAATCACTTTATTATTTATATCATATCAGTCCAAAGGAAATTGAGAAATAGCAGTCTGGAGGTTTTGTTTTTTAATCCATTAAAGACTATGCCTATGAAATAGAATGCTGTAGACAGTGTTTATGGAAATTAAAAATTAATTCACTTAACAGCATATACCTGACCTAATGGCAAAATTCCCCTTTGAAAATAAACTATATATCCATGTGGGATGCATTTGCCCTTTCTGAGTTCAGGGAAGTGGTTTCA
This sequence comes from Lontra canadensis, assembly GCF_010015895.1. Classification (NCBI taxonomy): domain Eukaryota; kingdom Metazoa; phylum Chordata; class Mammalia; order Carnivora; family Mustelidae; genus Lontra; species Lontra canadensis. Next base: position 5,017,139 of record NW_022631033.1, read on the forward strand.
GATAGCAGGGTGGGATTTATTCCATCCTGTATGCCTACAGAGACACAGAATGAGCAGCAACACTATTGTGGGGAGAGGAACACCATCGTGGGGATGACTTTCTCACATTTATAGGGATGGAGTGAGCACTATATTAAACTATTTTCCCCCTTGAAATGCAAGAAATTAGAACTCAGAGAAACTCTCATTTTAAATTAAAACTCACTCAAATTCATGCAACTGCATAGGTATGGCCAAAGTGTGGCTCTGAGAGAAATGATGTCAACTTTGGGTTGTGTTGCAGGTATTTTTTTTCTAGGTATTTTTACTCCTGGAGACTAGTGATTTCTTAAAAGGTTGCATTGATTTTCAATTTAATTTAGAACTATTTGGGGTCCGGACACCTGGGTGGCTCAGTGGGTTAAGAGTTTGCCTTCGGCTCAGGTCATGATCCCAGGGTCCTGGGATCGAGTTCCACATCGGGTTCCTGACTCAGTGGAGAGATGGCTTCTCCCTCTGTCTGCTGCTCCTCCTGCTTGTACTCTTTCTCTCCCTTGCTCTTGGTCTTTGGCAATAAATAAATAAATAAATCTTAAAAATAAAAAAGAAAGAACTACTTTTGTTTTTTGTTTTTTGTTTTTTTCCCCCTCAAATGTCATATTACTTCAGGAGGCTTCTCTGGACACACTAAGAGCACCAGCTTGAAAAAGAAAAAAAAAATCTCTTTCTACTCTATCCATATTCTCAGGGACTTTTCTCCTTATTCCTAGTCCAATTAGCAACTGAGCAAATACAATACTTTTAAAAATAAGAATGCAGGGGGCAGGGGAACCTGGGTGGTTCGGTGGGTTAAGCATCTGCCTTTGGCTCAGGTCATGATCCCAGGGTCTTGGGGTTGAGCCCTGCTTCAGGCTCCCTGGTGTGAAGGGAATAGGGAGTATTTATATCAGCACAAGTATAGAAGGCCTAGAAAGCTCAAAGTTACATTAAAAAATCCAAGAACAAAAACTTGTAAATATTTATAATTTAGTCTTTGTAATATTTAGTATTGATGGTTAACTTTCTATCAGTTTGGTTAGCCCATGGTACCCAGTTTTTTGGTCAAACACTCATCTAAATCTCTTTCATCGGTTCTATTTGTCTGGAGAACCCTGACTAGCCCAAGTGGGATATGATTCGTAAAATAAAAAATCACATGTTTATAAAAAAAAATCATATGATTATATTCTTGGAGATCTCTTCACTCCCTAATAGTCAAACCACTTAAATTTAAACACAGTCCTTCCAGAAAGTAATTTACCTTTTTACTACAAAATAGTGACGTGAGATGATAACTTCTCAACTTCAGGTCCACACTGAGACACAGAATGTAACAAGAAAATAAACAGACTGCACCCACATCCAAACTTCAAAAGATAAATGTATATGGGTGAAAATTCTTCTAAATTTAATGAAAATTGACCAAGCTGAATAAATACACCTATATCATACTGTTCGTTTTGGTTTTTTTCTGAGAATTCATTGCAGCACTTGGAAACCAGTAGAATGCATATTGGCAGATTCTTTCTAACATGCCTTACACTAGAGGAAGCATAATGAGCTATGGTAAAGGGAATTATTTATTCTTGAAATATCTCTGTCACTAGAGAGCCAGAGTCCTCTTAAGCTGGTACCTGTCAGGCTATGAGCACAGACAATTGGGAAACCAACCAACCAACCAACTACTCAACCCTGGAAGAATTTGAATTCTACTAGAATCAGCAGGAGCAATAATGGGAAGAAGACCAAGCCCAAGGACATCCCTGAGAGCAGCTTCGATTGAGAGAGAGAGCAGAGTGCAGGGAAACAAATATAAAGCAAATAAAAATATAGTATGAAAGCAAAAGGTCATCCAGGGATTTCCCATTCTCTTAATCCCGGTATGCTTGCTGTATACTAACTCGGTCTACCGGTGGCACATCCATTAAAGAAATATTTACTGAGCAGAAGCAGTCCTGGATGCCTTGACGTAGAGCGGGTACACTCTGCGTGTTAGTCTGCAATGATGCTAAGTGCTGGGAAGGAAAAATGTGCAGAGCTGCGGCAGCAGACACAGAGGAACTGACCTAGTCAGAGGTCAGCCAGTATTTCTCTGCAGTTATGATGAAAGATGTATTGAGGGATGAAGGACAACGGAGGTTTTTATCTAAGCGAATAAGGAGGAAAAACTGCTCCATGAGAAGGATGCAACGTTTACAAATGCCTAGGAGAATAGGGCCCCAAGAGAGACTTAAACAAACTATTGTGTTGACGTTCAGGAAGGATGCGGAGGTAGGAGGGATGGCCTCGGTGGTGGTCAGGGCCATACCATGCTGGGCCTGATGGGTCTGTTAAACACTTTGGGTTTATTGCCAAGAGTGGTTCAAAGACAGGGCGCCTGGGTGGCTCAGTAGGTTAAGTGGCTGCCTTCGGCTCAGGTCATGATCCCAGGGTCCTGGGATCGAGCCCTGCATCGGGCTCCCTGCTCAGCGGGGAGTCTGCTTCTCCCTCTCCCTCTGCCTGCTGCTCTGCCTACTTGTACTCTCTGTGAAATAAATAAATAATATCTTTAAAAAAAAAGTGGTTCAAAGACATCTAAACTTATTTTTTTAAGAGAGAGAGAGAGAGACAGAGATGGAAGTGGGACAGAGGCAGAGAGAGAATCTCAAGCAGACTCCACACTGAGCATGGAGTCCAAAGCAGGGCTCAATCTCATGACCCTGAGAACACGACCTGTGTCAAAATCAAGAGTCCAACGCTTAACTGACAGAGCCACTCAGGCATCCCCATCCAGATGTTTTAAGTGAGTGATTAAAAAGACCAGATTTGAGTTGTACATAGGTAATTTGGGCAGCATTGTGGAAAATGACTTGTAAGAGAGCAATAAGAATGCTGGGAAACCAGGTGGGAGGCTATTTCAGGAGATCACATCAGAGTTGCCACTGCCTTGGACAGAGGCAGGGGTGGGGATGGATGAGCATGGTGGTATGTGAGATTTCTAGAAGGTCCAGTTCATGGGGCATCATGGATAGGACTCAGAGCATGGGGTGATTAAAGGGGAAGAAGAAGGGTCCAAGACTGACACCAGGTTCTGGTTTGACTGATTCATGGATGATGTCACCTCTTATTGACATAAACCAAACAGTGAGAGGGCAGTGGAGAACATGAGTTCAATTAGTGTATATTGAACCTTAGATACACCAAAGAGAAGATATAAATTAAGCAGGGGATATAGTGGTCTACAGCACTGACAAAAATCTGGGGCTTGAGACACACATTCCGGAGACATTTATACCATGAAGCAATAGGTTTGGGTAATATTTCTCAAGATAAGTGTATAGAGTGAGAAGAAGAATGACCTGGGCTGAACATTGAGAAAACACAATAGTAAGAAAACTCACACCATAAACAATGAAGGAGTGACATGAAAATGGAAGGCAGACAAGGAGCATACTAGGTAATAGAAACCAAGATCAAACTTCCGAGAAAGAAGAGAGATCAATGTTGCAAAAAGCTGGAAGAAGTACAAGTACAAGAGTAATTTTCAAAAGACCATTGTATTTCATAATCATCACAAATGGTCTTTGCCAGACCTGTTTGAGGGAAACAGCAGAGATAGGATCCAAAATCATAAGGGGTTGAAGAAGTGGATAGAAAGTGTGTGCACAACCCTGTTACGAAATTTGTCTGTAGAAGATGACAGATTAAGGACTGTGCATGTGGAAGGGCACTGGATACACATTTTGGAAGAAATCTGAACAGTCAAATACTAAAACCCATAGTTGAGTAGAGCTAAATATTATTATTATTATTAAATGGAATGTCTCAAATATAAAAACTAATATAAGTTACATAAACTAATACATTTTTTTAAGTAGGCTGCATGCCCAGTGTGGTGCCCAACACAGGGCTTGAAATCATGATCCTGAGATCAAGACCTAAGCCGAGATCACGTCAGACACTTAACCAACATGGGGGTATATCTCAGGGGTAGAGCACTTGACTGCCAACACTTAAACACCTGAGCCACCCAGGTGTCCTGATACGGATTCATTTTTTTATTAAAATTATTCATTTGAATGAAGACTGTTTGATAATGTAGAGGTAACGTACCTCAGCTCTATAAGCCAGTATATTGCACCTGCAGTCATCAGGCAGCACACTTTCTTTCTGAAATATGTACTCTGTTAATTTAAATTTTAAATTCAATATTGTCTATGTACATTTGTGTGTACTTACATATGTAGAGAAAGTGCCAGAGAGGGAAAAAGGAATTATTGTAAATATAAATCTTGATTACTTTTTACAATGTGAATGCCACTACGAAACAGTATACAAGAATGGAAGTAAAAACCAGGAATCACCCTGAATGCCACTGTAGTTATGATACGACATCCCAAGGGTAAGTATATGCACACCCAAGGTCTATCACCTCCCTGACTTCTAAAGCCATGTATTCTTATTGTTATGAATACTACACACTGTGTATTGTTTAGTTTCTAGCATCCTTCATCTGATGTTATGGTTCTGACACCCATTTATTTGACTCATGTCACTGTAATTTGTTTACTCTCATTGCTACATAATATCCCATTATATGAACATGCCACATTCGGTTTGATGGACATTTGGATTGTGTACATATTTCAAACATTTTATACAGTGCTGCTATGAACACTGGGGTATATATATTTTTTAAATAGATGCACATATTTCAAGCAGTGAAATTTCTGGGACACAGAGTATGTGATAATCACTTTTCATAGACAACAACTATTATTACAAAAATATACAGTAGATCCGGTAGTATACACATAAGATTTGTGACTGGTCCACATCCTCATCGGCACTAACTGCGGTCAGTCTTTTCTCTTTAGCTATGAGGATGGGTGGGTATCAACCTCCCTATTTGGGGCTGTCATCATTTCAGAGTCAGTAAATAAACATCAACACAGACCTTGGGAAATTATAAAAAAAGGAAATGTAGGATTTGGGAAGCATTCATGAGCACTCTCAAAAAACTGAGACTATTATATACTTTATCCAACAATATATGAGAAATGAAATGAGAAGACAACAGACTGGGATAATAAGGTAACTGGCTGATAGTAGAAAATGAAAAAGAGCCAAAAAAAAAAAAAAAAGGAGCAAATAGGGAAAAGGCAATGCCCTGGATAATTAAAATTGCACTGGAATCAGGAAGTCACACTTAAGTTAGTAAAAGATGGCAAATTTGAGAAGTTCTTTGAAATTTTGTCTAAAAATGACAAAGAGCTGGAATACATATGAAGATGATGTTACATCAGGAATGAAAAAACGAAGAGCTTCAACATTCAGGTAAGTTACTGGTTTCCCAGAAGTAACAGCTGTAACACATTTCTGAATATGTAGTTGGGATGATGGTAGCCTTGCATGTAATCAATGACATCATTAATATGAGGCATCAAGTAATTAAGTCCATCTTCCCACTGAGCAGAAATATAAAACACAGATAGCTTCCTACATCAAGGTGATGGCATCAGCCTTCACCCAAGGGCTTCCTGCCGGTTGCTCACGGCAGTACATAACCAGAGAGGGCACTTTTTGACCACTGCAAATCTAGGAGGAGTCTCTCCTAACATTCCAGAACCACAGAGGACTATCAGCAGGAGATCTTGGAAGAGAGCCCTGGGTACCTGAAGTTCATCCACTGGCAATATGCCTCATGTCTCCATCCAACCAGGACCCCGTTAGCAAACTCTGGATCAGTCTAGACAATGTTAGTCTCTGAGCAGGTACAGCTTTTGTAGAAAAAAAGTTGCTTTGACACTCATCTGCCATCACAGGTCTCAAGTGCAGGTCAGCATGTACCATAAGCTAGAAATTAAGTCACCATCCCTGTTGAATCAGGTAAGGCTGACTTCCAGAATGAAGATGGCCACTGGCCCAAAAGCTCACAGCTGTTCCTCCCAGTATGAACCTTCAGATTATCCAGGTTGGCAAAAGGAAAGAAAAAATCAAATTGTCTTTTTCTTTTAAAGTTTATTTCCTTGCTGGAACTAAATATTTAGAGTAACCTGTATGGTTTTCTTGACTACACTATAATCTATAATATGACTAAAAGAACAATTGTCACCAGACTATTGAAAAAAGAGAAAAGCCTCAGGCTCTTAACACTCAAAAACTAGTCATATTGAAACAGTCACTCTGGGGAATCAGTAGAACATTATTTTAATGTTGTTTTTTTTTCTTTTTAATGATAATTAAAAGAATATATCTTCAAAAATAGCTTGAATTTGCTGTCATAAAAAAACGATCAAACTGACAAGAGAAGCTTTTTAGAATTGAAAAATATTATTGCATTGCTACTATATTAAAAAAATAAAAACCAGGGAAAATCTTCATATTACAAGGACTAAGGCTAAAAACTGACATAGTGAATTACAAGACAGGCTTGAAGAATATAGCTTACAGTCAGAAAGTAGAGACAAAGATGGGATGGCACAGGGACTGAGAGAGCTGGAGGCAGGGGGAGCAATGATCAGAGGTTATGGGAATATGTAAACATGAGGGTATTTGGGGATTCTGATTGAGGATATATGGGAGTTCTTTATGCTATTTTACAACATTTTTTGGTGACTGAATATTTCAAATAAAACATTAAGCAAATGAGCAAGGGATGAAAGAATCTGACAACGAATTGAGTTCATGTCATTTCTAGATTTATCTGGTTGTCAAAAAACGATGAGTTCAGAAGTATGTGTGTGTGTGTGTGTGTGTGTGTGTGTGTGTTTTAAGTGTTGGCACCTAGAAAAGGCAATTTAATTAGGATTATATATGGAACATACGGAAATATTATGAGTTGCATCTTTCAGTGTTTTATGAGTATATTTTTGACAGTTTAATAAAATATTCTATATTGCATACATTTAAAATCCTCTCTAAAATTTAAATCACTATAAACAGTCATGAGAGGGAATGGCAGGCTCCACTTTAATTTATTTGGGTATGATTGGATGAAATATGATGTAGTTAGGATGAAAATTAGTGCAAATAGCATGTACAGAGGGATTTTTAATAAAATCATAGAGACTGTATTTGGTATTAACATGTAAATTTTGTACAGCGTGATGATTCCCTACTTAATTCATAAAGAGAGCTGATTAAAGGATAAAACCGCATGTCTCCACCAGTTGATAATGCATTAACCTAGCATCCTCAAACACACATTTATCTCAGACTTCATCAAATAATACTGTCAATTCTCAGTTTCAAAGTCTTGCTCCCTGGAGAAAGACTACCCATTAGAGAAAGACGAAAATGCCTTGAAGTAAAACAGCTCATGGACGCAAGGGCAACATTAGAGATTACAATGTGATTCATGTATTTTTTTTTCTAAATCAAGAATAAAAGCGCATTTGTGTGCTGGAATTTTAGAAGCCTATTCAAATGTGCTACCTGATTCAAAACACTCATGAATGTGCTTTAAAAGTTCAATAAAATCCTGGGGTTTGCACAGAAGGTACAGTTGTCCCAGTATTACCACTGAGGCCACAGAGAGACTGAGGAGAAAAGTAGCTTTCTCAAATGAACAGAGCTAAAGGACTGGCAGGTACACATCTCAAAGTAGGAGACACACTATTATTGCTCATGGCATGTAGGTAATCCCAAAATCTTTAGGGATTTACTTATTTATTTCAGAGAGAGAGAGAGAGAGAGGGAGTGTGTGCAGAGGAGGGGCATAAGGGGAGTCTGAGAGAACCCAAAGCAGATTCCGTGCTGAGTGAGGACCCCTATTTGGGGCTAGACCCCATGACCTTGAGATCATGACCTGAGCCTGATGCCCAACCAACTGCACCACCCAGGCACCCCTAGGTAATCTCAAGATCCTTAAAATATTTAATGTAAGTGGTGCCTGCGTGGCACAGTTGGTTCAGTGCCCAAATCTTGATTTCCACTCAGGTCAAGATCTCAAGGTTGTGAAATCTAGCCACGCACTGGGCTCCGTGCTCAGCAGAATGTTTGCTTCACATTCGCTCTCCCTCTCCCTCCTGCTCACAATCTCTTTCTCTCTCAAAAATTTTTAAATATTTAATGTAAACTATTCATCAGTTAGATAAAATGGCTAGACACATATAAATATGGTGTGAATTGACATATACATATAGATACAGATACAAGTTTGGACAAAAATATAAGTCAATGGCAAACTGCTTTATAGAGAATCAATCTCCTTAGGTGTATTCATGTGTATGCAAAGCTTCCTCTTGGTAGAAAGGTAGAACACAATTTGAAAGTCCGGCGAATTTTAAAAATATAGGCCAAATTGTGAAATATGGCCAGATGAAAGGAAAGTAAGATAATTATTCTGATGATAAAATAAAAGGAAACATGACTCCAGAGGTGTAAGCAAGCCATGACAATAGACTTGTTCTTGTTTCTCGGTGAAAGCAAAAGCGAACATTGTTCCTTAAGAATTTATAATTACAAACCAAAATTTCATGGTTTTGAAGCCTAGCTTTAAAATACCCATATAATGTGATAAATCACAAACTGAAAACTAGTTTAAAGCAGGATTCTCAATCCTACGGCTATTGACAAGCAGGCCTGGGTAATTCTTCATTCTGGAAGGCTGTCCTGTGCATTGTAGGATATTCTGGGGGCTTTTCTGGTCTCGACCCACTAGATGACATGTCTACCCCCCAAGGAGTACAAGTTTGTCCCTCTCCCAGTGGAACTATTTCAGATACTTTATTTTTGAGGATATTTAACTTTTACTTGCGAATTTATATTCAAAAAGGAATCAACTGAATTTATTAGGAAAGTGAACACTCTTCAAAAAATGTTTACATCATGGTAAAAAAAATAATGTAAGATTTGCTCTCTGAATCATTTTTACAGTCAGTCATATAACTAAATATATTATTGTGTAACAGCTCTCTAGAACTTTCTCTGGCAGAACTAAAACTCTATATCCATTGAACAATGACTCCCATCTGCTCTTCCTCCTAGCTGGTGGAAACATCCCTCTACTCTCAGTTTCTCTGATGGTGACTAGTCAAGATAGCTCATGAAGTGGAATCATGCAGTATTTGTCCTTTTCTGACTGGCTTATTCCACACAGCACGTGTCCTTGAGGTTAATCCATGTTATGGCAGCATGTAAGAGGATTTCCTTAAAAAAAAAAAAAAAGGCTACGGAATATCCTATTGTATGCATATACCATATTTTCTTTATCCATCTGTCAGTGGACATTGGGTTTCCACCTCTCAGCTATTATGAATAATGCTACAATAGACCTGAGTGTGGAAACATCTCTCTGAGATCTTGCTTTCTCTTCTTCTGGATATATACACATGAGTGGGATAGCTGGATCATTTGGTAATTCTATTTTGCATTTTCTGAGGAAACTCCACACTGTTTTTTTCTGCAGCAGATGTACCATTTTATTTTGCTACCAGCAGCACACGAGGGTTCCAACAGCTCCACACTGGGTTTTGAGTTATGTTGAGTGATAGGGTGCATCTTCCATATGCTTGTTATCTACTCATCTATCTTCTTTGAATAAATGTCTATTAATGTCTTTCACTCATTTTTAATTGAGTTTCTTGCTTATGTGTTACTGAGCTTTATACATTCTGGGTTTTAACCCTGTACCAGACACATAATTTGCAATTCTTTTCTCCCATGCCACAGTGTGTCTTCTTCACTTTGGTGATTATTGCCTTTGATGCACAGAAATTCTTGTCTGATGCCATCCCATTTATCTATTTTGATTTTTGTTATCGGTGCTTTTGGTGTCATATCCAGGAAATCACCACCAAATATGTGATGCTTTTCCCCCATGTCTTTTCCAGAAGTTTTATAAATCTAAGACATAGCTCTAGGCATTCAACCTATTTTGAGCTAGTTTTTGCATATGATATAAAGTAAGGGTCTATCTTCATTCTTCTGCATGTAGATATTCAGTTTTCTTGACAACTATTTATTAAAGAAAAATAGCCTGTCCACATTTTGTGCTCTCAAAAGCCTTGTCAAAGTACATTATACCATACATGCCTGGGCTTATTTCTGGGTTGTCTGTTCTGATCCAGAGGTCTATGAAACTGTCTTTGGGCTAGCACCACACTGTTTTAATTACTACAGCTGTTAAATATGTTTTGAAATCAGAAAGTATGAGACCTCCAACTTTGTTCTTCTTCAAGATTGCACTGGCTTGAGATTGCATTTGAAATTTATATTTTTTTCCTATTTCTCCAAAAGATGGCATTGAGATTTTGATAGGGATTTTTTAAAATTTGTAGATAACTTTGGGTAATAGGGACATTTAAACAATATTTAATCTTCTGATCTATAAAAACAGAATAGATTTCCTTTTTTTTAACCTGTAACTAGTAAAGACATTGAGTCAGTAGTCAAAGCAAGCCCAGAGCCAGATGGCTTTTATGCAGAATTACATCAAATATTTAAATAACACTAATCCTCCTCAAACTCCTCCCAAAAAATGAGAGGCAGGAACGTTTCCAAACTCATGTTTTAAGGCTACCAATACTGTATATCAAAGCCAGACAAAGATGCTGAAGAAAGATAAAAAAGATAAAACACAAGTCAATATCCCTGATGAATAATGATACAAAAATCCTCAACAAAATACTAGCACTGGAGAGAGGCAAGATGGTGGAAGAGCAGCAGAGAGAGAAGATATCAGGTCCCAGGAGTTGAGTGAGACAGGAGATAGAAGAGAAGAAGAGCAGCAATTCTAGGAACAGAAAATCGACCACTTTCTGGAAGGTAGGATGTGTGAAGTGAATCCGAAGCCACAGGAAGATAGACCGTGGGGGGAGGGGCCAGCTCCCAGCAAGCAGTGGAGAACAAAATCCGAAATCATAGAAGTCTGCTCCACTGAGGGACATAGCTCCAGAGGCTAAGTGGGGGTGGAGACTTCTCTAAGAGAAGCAGCGAGGCAGGAATCTGCTGGGTTTGGAGACTCCAAACGGGGCCACATGCCAGAGACAGAAACGCTCGGTCATAGGCCAGGTGAGCTTGGAGTGAGCCAGGAGACCAGGATGATGGGAGGAATTGACTGCTTTTCTCTGAGGGCGCACTGAGGAGTGGGGCCTTAATTCTCGGCTCCCTAGGACCTGAGATTGGGAGGCTGCCATTTTCATTCCCGTCCTCCAAAGCTCTACGGAAAGCACTCAGGGAACAAAAGCTCCAAAAACCAAACTTGAGTAGATTACTTAGCCAGGCCCCTGGCAAGGGTGGTGCAATTTCGCCTCTGTTTGAGAATCACTGCAAGAAGCCTCCCCCCACAGAAGATCACCAAGAACATCCTGCCAAGACCAAGGTCACAGTATTCTAGGAGAACAGCAGAAATGCAGAGGGAGGGGAAAGCAACATATAGAATTCATTGCTTTTTCCCCGTGATCCTTTAGTCTTGCAATATTAAATTTTTTTCATTTTATTTTTTTCTTATTCTATGTTTTTAACTTTTTTCTTTCCGCTTTTTATGTTTTTTAACTAGTTTAATCAACAATATCTTTCTAAAAATTCTTTTTAAATCTTCATTGCTATAGTCATATTTTATCCCTTCACTGTATTTAACCTTATTTTTTGAATACACATACGTATTTTTTTTTTCTAAAAAATTTTGGGATACAATTTCTTCTAATAGATCAAAATATACCCTAAAATCTAGCACATGTCTTTGTTCTAGTCTTCAACCTGAGCACATTCTTTCCTTTTTTTTTCCCAACCAACTTATCTTATCAATTCTTTTTTTTAGAATTTTTTAAAATTGTCATGATTACAGTCATATTCCATCCCTTCATTGGGTATACCCTTATTTTTGTATATATATAAGTTTTTCTTTCTTTAAAATTTTGGAAGGTAGTTTCTTCTATGGGACCAAAATATACCCAAAATCAAGTGGGTGGCTCTGTTCTGTTCACCAGTCTAATATATATAATTTTTTTTCTTTTATCCCCTTTTCTCCCCACCCCCCACTTTTGGGTCTCTTCTGATTTGGTTAGTGTACATTTTTCTGGGGTCTTTGCCACCCTTTTAGTATTTTATTCCCTCATTCATGTATTCTTATCTGGATAATATGAAAAGGAAAAACTCACCACAAAAACAAACAAAAAACAGGAGGCAGTACCAATAGCTACAGACCTAATCAATATGGACATTGGAAATATGTCAGAACTAGAGCTCAGAATAAGAATCTCAAGGTGCCACCTGGGCTCAAAAAAGGCATGGAAGATATTAGAGAAACCCTTACTGGAGAAATAAAATCCCTTTCCAGAGAAATAAAAGAACTAAAATCTAACCAAGTTGAAATTTAAAAAGCTATTAATGAGGTGCAATAAAAAATGGAGGCTCTAACTGCTAGGATAAATGAGGCAGAAGAGAGAATTAGTGATATAGAAGACCAAATGACACAGAATAAAAAGTTGAGCAAAAGAGAGACAGACAACTACTGGACCACAAGGGGAGAATTCGAGAGATAAATGATACCATAAGACGAAACAATACTCGAATAATTGGTATTACAGAAAAAGAAGAAAGAGAGAGGGGGCAGAATTATAGTAGAGCAAATTATAGTGGAGAATATAGTGGAGCAAATTATAGTAGAGAATTTTCCCAATATGGCAAAGGGAACAAGCATCAAAATCCAGGAGGCACAGAAAAGCCCCATCAAAATCAATAAAAATAGGTCCACACCCCATCATCTAATAGTAAAACTTACAAGTCTCAGTGACGAACAGAAAATCCTGAAAGCAGCTCGGGACAAGAAGTCTGTAACATACAATGGTAAAAATATTAGATTGGCAGTGGACTTATCCACAGAGACCTGGCAGGCCAGAAAGAACTGGAATGATATATTCAGAGCACTAAATGAGAAAAATATGCAGCAAAGAATACTCTATTCAGCTAGGCTATCATTGAAAATAGAAGGAAAGATAAAAAGGTTCCAGGACAAACAAAAATTAAAAGAATTTGAAAACAGCAAACCAGCCCTTCAGGAAATATTGAAAGGTGTCCTCTAACAAAAGAGAGAACCTAAAAGTAGTAGACCAGAAAGAAACAGACACAATATACAGTAACAGTCATCCTACAGGCAATACAATGGCACTAAATTAATATCTTTCAATAGTTACCCTGAATATAAATGGGTTAAATGCCCCAATAAAAAGACACAGGGTATCAGAATGGATAAAAAACCAAAACCCATCAATATGCTGTCTACGAGAAACTCATTTTACACCCAAAGATATCTCCAGATTAAAAGTGAGGGGGTGGAAAACAATTTAACATGTTAACAGACAACAAAAGAAAGCTGGGGAGGCAAACCTTATACCAGATAAATGAGATTTTAAGCCGAAGACTATAAGAGATGAGGAAGGACACTATATCATATTCAAAGGGTCTGTCCAACAAGAAGATCTAACAATTTTAAATATCTATGCCCCTAACATGAGAGCAGCCAACTATATAAACCAATTAATAACAAAATCAAAGAAACACATTGACAATAATACAATAATAGTAGGGGACTTTAACAACCCCCTCACTGAAATAGACAGATCATCCAAGCAAAAAATCAACAAGGAACTAAAGGCCTTAAATGACACACTGGACGAGATGGACATCACAGATATATTCAGAACATTCTATCCCAAAGCAACAGAATACACATTCTTCTCTAGTGCAAATGGTACATTCTTCAGAATAGATCATATCCTGGGTCCCAAATCAGGACTCAATCGCTACCAAAAGATTGAGATCATTCCCTGCATATTTTCAGACTACAGTGCTCTGAAACTAGAACTCAATCACAAGAGGAACGTTGGGAAGAACTCAAATACATAGAGGCTAAAGATCATCCTACTAAAGAATGAATGGGTCAACCAGAAAACTAAAGTAGAATTAAAAATTTCATGGAAACAAATGAAAATGAAAACATCACTGTTCCAGATCTGTGGGACACAGCAAAGGCAGTCCTAAGAGGAAAGTATATAGTGATATAAGCCTTTTTCAAGAAACAAGAAAGATCTCAAGTACACAACTCATCCTTACACCTAAGGGAGCTGGAGAAAGAGGAGCAAAGAAAGTCTCAACCCAGCAGGAGAAGAGAAATCCTAAAGATCATTGCAGAAATTAATGAAATAGAAGCCAAAAGAATAGTAGAACAGATCAACGAAACTAGGAGCTGGTTCTTTGAAAGAATTAATAAGATTGATAAACCCCTGGCCAGACTGATCCAAAAGAAAAGAGAAAGGACCCAAATAAATACAATCATGAATGAAAGAGGAGAGATCACAACCAACACCAAAGAAATATAAACAATTATAAGAACATATTGTGAGCAACTATATGCCAGCAAATTTGGCAATCTGGAAGAAATGGATGTATTCCTAAAAACGTATAAACTACAAAAACTGAACCAGGAAGAAAAGACCCATAACTAGTAAGGTGATTGAAGCAGTCATCAAAAATCTCCCAACAAACAAGAGCCCAGGGCCAGATGGCTTCCCAGGGGAATTCTACCAAATATTTAAAAAAGAATTAATTCCTATTCTCCTGAAACTGTTCCAAACAATAGAAATTGAAGGAAAATATCCAAACTCATTTTATGAGGCCAGCATTACCTTGATCCCAAAATCAAAGACCCCACCAAAAAGGAGAATTACAGACCAATATCCTTGATGAACACAAATGTGAAAATTCTCACCAAAATATTAGCCAATAGGATCTAACAGTACATTAAAAGGATTATTCACCATGACCAAGTTGGATTTATTTCTGGACTGCAAGGTTGGTTCAACATCTGCAAATCAATCAATGTGATACAATATATTAATAAAAGAACAAGAACCATACGATACTCTCAATAGATGCTGAAAAAGCACTTGACAAAGTACAGCATCCTTTCTTGATCAAAACTCTTCAAAGTATAGGGATAGAGGGTACAAAGCTCAGTGTCATCAAAGCCATCTATGAAAAACCCACAGCGACTATCATTCTCAATGGGGAAAAACTGAGAGCTTTTCCCCTAAGCTCAGGAACATGGCAGGGATTTCCACTATCACGCCTGCTATTCAACATACTACTAGAAGTCCTAGCCTCAGCAATGAGACAACAAAAAGAAATAAAAGGCATCTGAACCCGCAAAGAAGAAGTCAATCTCTCACTCTTTGCAGATGATATGATACTTTCTGTGGAAAACCCAAAAGACTCCATTGCAAAACTGCTAGCACTCATTCAGAAATTCAGTTAAGTGTCAGAATTTATAATCAATGCACAGAAATCAGTTGCATTTCTCTACACCAACAGCAAGACAGAAGAAAGAGAAATTAAGGAGTCAATCCCATTTACAATGGCACCCAAAACCATAAGATACCTAGGAATAAACCTAACCAAACAGGCAAAGAATCTGCACTCAGAAAACTATAAAGTACTCATGAAAGAAATCGAGGAAGACACAAAGAAATGGAAAAATATTCCATGCTCATGGATTAGAAGAACAAATATTGTGAATGTGTTTATGCTACCTAAAGCAATCTACACATTTAATGCTATCCCTATCAAAATACCATCAATTTTTTTCAAAGAAATAGAACAAATAATCCTAAAATTTATAGGAATTAGAAAAGATCCCAAATAGCCAGAGAAATGTTGAAAAAGAAAGCCAAAGTTGGTGGCATCACAATCCCAGACTTCAAGCTCTATTACAAAGCTGTCATCATCAAGACAGTACGGCACTGGCACAAAAACAGACACATAGATCAATGGAACAGAATAGAGAGCTCAGAAATAGACCCTCAACTCTATGGTCAACTAATCTTTGACAAAGCAGGAAAGAATGTCCAATGGAAAAAAGACAGTCTCTTCAACAAATGGTAATGGGAAAACTGGACAGCCACATGCAGAAGAATGAAACTGGACCATTTCCTTACACCACACACAAAAATAGACTCAAAATGGATGAAAGATCTCAATGTTAGAAAGGAATCCATCAAAATCCTTGAGGAGAACACAGGCAGCAATCTCTTCAGCCTCAGCTGCAGCAAGTTCTTCCTAGGAACATCGCCAAAGGCAAGGGAAGCAAGGGCAAAAATGAACTACTGGGACTTCATCAAGATCAAAAGCTTCTGCACAGCAAAGAAAACAGGCAACCAAACCAAAAGATAACTGACAGAATGGGAGAAGATATTTGCAAATGACATATCAGATAAAGGTCTAGTATCCAAAATCTATAAAGAACTTCTCAAACTCAACACTCAAAGAACAAGTAATCCAATTAAGAAATGGGCAGAGGACATGAACAGGCATTTCTGCAAAAAAGACATCCAGATGGCCAACAGACACATGAAGGGCTCCACATCACTTTGCAGTAGGGAAATACAAATCAAAATCACAATGAATTACCACCTCACACCAGTCAGAATGGCTAAAATTAACAAGTCAGGGAGCGCCTGGGTGGCTCAGTGGGTTAAAGCTTCTGCCTTCTGCTCAGGTCATGATCCCAGGGTCCTGGGATCGAGCCCCACATCGGGCTCTCTACTCAGTGGGGAGCCTGCTTCCTCCTCTCTCTCTGCCTGCCTCTCTGCCTACTTGTGATCTCTGTCTGTCCAATAAATAAATAAAATCTTAAAAAATAAATTAAAATAAAATTAACAAGTCAGGAAATGACAGATGTTGCAGAGGATGCAGAGAAAGGGGAACCCTCCTACACTGTTGATGGGAATGCAAACTGGTGCAGCCACTCTGGAAAACAGCATGGAGGTTCTTCCAACAGTTGAAAATAGAGCTACCCTACAATCCAGCAATCGCACTACTGGGTATTTACCCTAAAGATACAAATGTCGTGATCCTAAGGGGCACATGCATCCCAATGTTTGCAGCAGCAATGTCCATATTAGCCAAACTATAGAAAGAAACTAGATGTCTATCAATAGATGAATGGATAAGGAAGATGGGGCATATACTTACAATGGAATACTATGCAACCATCAGAAGAAATGAAACCCTGCAATTTGCAACAATGTAGGTGGACCTAGAGCTGAGTAAAATAAGTCAATCAGAGAAAGACAATTATTATATGATCTCCTGGACAGGACGAATTTGAGAAGCAGAGTCAGGGTTTTGGGGGGTAGGGAAGGAAAAAATGAAACAAGATGGGATTGAGAGGGAGACAGACCATAAGAGACTCTTAATCTCACAAAACAAACTGAGGATTGCCAGGGGGAGGAGGGTATGGAGAGGGTGGTTGTGTTATGGACAATGGGTAGGGGATGTGATATGGTGAGTGCTGTCAGGTGTGTAAGCCTGATGACTCACAGATATGTACCCCTGGGGCAAATAATACATTATATATTAATAAAAATAATTTAAAAAATACTAGCAAACTGAATTCAACAGCATATTAAAAGGCTTTTTCATCATGACCAAGCCAGATTTTGTCTCTATAATGTAAGAATAGTTAAATATATGCATATCTAATAACCCACAGTAACAGAATAAAGAACCAAACCCATGTGATCATTTCAATTGATACAGGAAAAGCATGTGACAAAAGTCCAAAACCTCTTTGTTATTAAAAAACAAAAACAAAAACAAGACAAAAAAAACCCCAAAAACCTCAACGCTAGGAATAGTAGGAAACCAGCGTGGTAAAGACCCCGTATGAAAAGGCCACAGCTAACAAGATACTAAATGCTGAAAAAATGAAAATTTACTCATAAAATCAGGAATAAGGCAAGAATGCCTGCTCTCTCCACTTCTATTAACCTAACACTATGAGTCCTGCTCAGAGCCACTAGCCAAGAAAAAGAAATAGAGTTACCCTAAATGGAGATAAATAAATAAAATTATCTCTGTTCACAAATGACATGCTGTGAAATGTAGTAAACCCTAAAGATAAAAAAAAAAATAAAAGAAACTGATAAGAAATCTTGGACATTGTTAAATAGCACTCGTAAGAGTGACAGGAGGGGGTCCTTTCCTCAACCCTGATCACGGGGTCAAGTTTGCAGTAGTAATTTCTTACCAATATATTTTTTTTTTATTTTACTTGTTCATTTATTTGAATGTTTGTATGGTGTCCTTTATCAAATAAGGATGTTCCTTTCTATCTCGAGGGTTTTTTAAAATATAAATCTATTATCATAAATGGAGATTAAATCATATATTAGTCTTTCTCTATTTCTAACATAATTTTTGAAATTTTCTGTTAATGTGATATATGAACTGATATATAAATATTACAAACAACTTTGTTCTTTTAGTATAGCCAACACTCAGTGGTGATATATTCTACACTTGCTGAATTACTGCATTTAATTTGTTAATAATTTTTTATGTTTTTATAACTGTATTCATGACAGAAATTAGTCTTTTTTCCCTTTCCTGTACTACCCTTGTGTTTTAGTTTGGTGCTATCTTCACTAGCACCAAAACTTTAGCAACTCAAAACACACATTCTCTCAGAGTTTCCATGCATCAAGAATCTAGTTACATGTCAGCTAGATGTGCTGAGTAGACCTTACAGGCTGAAATCAATGTGTCACTGATACTACAATGCTGATTCAAGGCCAGCGGTCTTCTTAGCCCACCCCCTATTGGCCGAGTTAATTTCCTTATGGTGGTAGCACTGAGGTCCATGTTTTCTTTCTGGCCACTTTCAGCTACTCCAGGCCCCCTCTCTCCATCAGCATTTCAGAGCATAGCTGTTCACTTTCTTCCTCAAGACAAGCAAGAGCCCACCTCTGAATTTTCCTGCTGCCAGCTAGAGAAAATTCTGCTTTTCAATGCATCATGTTGCTACTAAGTCCAGATATGCCAATAAGTCCAATATCTGGAGGTCAATAGACTTAGGACTATAATAACTTCTGAATATGTCCTTTACAGCTGTAGCTATATTAATTTTTTACTAAATAGTCAGTGGGCAAGGATATCAGAAGGGAGATATTTTCAGAATTTTGGCCATCACAGTATACACTCTGCCCCCAAAGATCCACATGTCTCCTAAATGCAAGATATATTCTTCTCTTTCCAAAGTCCTAAATCTTCAGCCCATTATAGCATCAGGTCATGTCTCAAATCTTATCAATATCAGGTATAGATGAAGCTTTCTGGGTATTACATCTCCTGGGATCTAATTCTTCCCCATCCATGAAACTTTAAAACTGACAGACAAAGCATTTGCCTTCCATAGTACTCTTCAATGATGGGACAGGCACAGAAGATTAGTTATAGACCTTATGGTTCCAGAAGCATGAAAATGGGAGGTAGAAAGGCAATGCTGGTCCAAAGCAGTTTTGAAATCTCGCTGAGCAAATGCCATTAGATTTTAAGGCCTGGAGACTCTCTTCCATGGCTCTCAGCCTTGACCTCCAGGGTCTCTGCTTTGCCCTTGGGCCATTGTTCCTTTTCACTGCTTCACTTTTTAAAATTTTTAGTAGTAGATATACATTTAACAATCATGGGTGCAGCGTATACCAAAATATATGTACCAGAATGTTCTTAGCCCCAGTATTTGAACAGTTCCAAACTAAAACAACTAATGTCCACTAACACTAGACTGAATCAAGTTATGTATAACATAAGAACAAGTATATTTTCACAATGACATGCACATAGTGCTGAGAATTAAGGAACTGTGGCTTCGTGCAACATTATGCATGTATGTCACAAATGTAACACTAGTACAAAGGACAACAGAGCAAACATAGTGCAGGATTTTATTTACTTCATCTGTAAGATTTAGCCAAATGACTTGATGCTGCTAGGATTCAGAAAATGGGAAATTCAGATAATGGCAAGACTTACAGGGCCACTGACTGGAAAAAGTAGAAAGAAAGGCATTTGGGGGTGCTGTAAATTTATGTTTCTAGCAATGACTACTAATTACATGAATAAGTTCACAATTAATGAAATTCTATCACTGGCATTCACTTTTAAGATGTACATCTTTGCTTGTATATATTTTAATGACTTTGTTGTCAATTTTCTAAGATTTCTTTACGTAGGTTTTTCATGAATTCTTTCTCATCCCAATAGTGTGATTGCATTTGTGTGTATGCGTGCAGATCTCACTGTGTCATGACACACTAAAGATAAAATCTATAATCCCTGGCACGGCTTACAAATCCCCACAAAATATAATCCATGGTGATTTCTGGCTACTTGAGAGCTTGCTCTCTGTGGAGACTCCACCATCTCTGGAGCTGAAGATGTGTGGTTCCCTTTCTCTAGGCTGCTCTTCACCTATGTTCCATGACAGGTACACAAACCTAAGTGATGCTTCCGGTTTCCACCGTAATAGCTCTTCCTTACAGATGCCTTTGCCAACACTTCAGACTTCGTGAGATCCCTTTAATCCATGCTTTGCCAATGCTCCATATTTCTCCTGTCCTAATGTATCTGAAACTTGTTCACCGTATTTCCTCTGTTAGACCACAGCTACAGGAGAACACAAACGAAGACCTTGTATTCATTGTTGTACCTCAGTCATATCAAGAAAATTAATATACACCTGTAAATGAAACTAAAGGTAATAAAACCATGATAACATAGTTCCCTTTTTACCAAAAAGGGAAAAAGTTTTAACTTAAATCTAAGATTCTGAAGTTTTCCAGGTCTAAAAATATTTCATATTTAAATTAAAACATATGTTTTAATGTCAAGAAGTGTATATCAAAATATGGTTATGATGGAGTTATACTAATATCAGATTAAAACAGGGTGATTACTCTGTGATATTATTGCAGACAAAAGTATAATTTAAAAGGATGTGTATATACAGATATTTCCTACTTCATTTACTTAAAATATTTGAACTACTGAGAGGTTAGCTCTGAATCAATATCTGCTAAAGAATTTAACATTAGAACAAAGAAAACTTTTAAAATCTTTTCCATCAATTTCATTTCAAAAGAACTTTTATTTTCTTGCATATTAAAATAGTTTAAGAATAGCTTCATTGCTGCAAAATGCAGGTGCATTGATCTACTCTCTCAAAAATTCCATCTTAGTTACAAATGGCATCCATACCTATCCCTGAAATAACATTTATCTGATTTTTTCCATTAGCCTCATTTTTTGTTGCTTTTAAATTGTGTCCCTTAAGAATGTACATTAAAAGTTTTTGCTATTTATTGTGTGTTTAGGGCATTATGAAGATTTTAAAACTAAGCTTTTTGAAACAGATTTTTAGAAGTAAACTTTTTTGGTTCACTGATTTCTTCCACATACTTTTATTTTAAAAGTAGATTATTAATTGCTCCATGTCTAAATGGCATTGTAAACTTGAACATAATTTGTGCCATTTGACTTTAATGATTTCTTGTTACTTCACAAATAACTCTTAAGAATTTAGCCAAAATTTTAGCTAAGAACTCTGGAGCTAAAGAGGAAATAATCATGGCTTTATTTTGACCTATAAAATAATACATATTAATAAAATGTTTATTCATATTAATTACATATGAACCACATAAAGAATATATAGTATTCATTATTCTAGTGACATCAGTATGTTTGAAGTAGGAAAAAAGATACACTATTTTTGTGACTTTAAACAAGTGCGTGCTCAGGAATACTCTGGTTGCCAAGACAACAACCCCTGAGGTCACAGCGGGGTCACAGGAAGAAAGGAAAGGGAGAGACAAGGAGATGAATCTCCGTTTCTCCAACTTCCACGGGAATGGAAGCAATTCTTTTAAATTTCATAATATTGAGTCTTCAGATGGTTGTGTGTGAAAATAACAAAAATTATTTGAAAGGCATTAAATTAGACTACAGAGCTGAAGTTACCAAGTGTGGTCTGTGGACCTCAGAGGCTCCTTAGGATTCTTTCAAGGGGACTGTGAGATCAAAACTGTTTCACCATAACACTAAGACCTTAATCATTGTTTTAACTTTACCTGTGTTCACACTGATGGCGCAAAGCATTTGGGTAAACTGCAGGTGCCTTACCCTGAATCAGGGCGGCAGCTCCTCAGCACGTGGGAAATCACTGTATTCACTCTCCCTCCGAATTCTGGGGGATTTAGTATTTTGGAAAATTTACGTTTGCCACCATGACCCTAACAGCTTCTCATTGCTTCAAGTCTTTTAGGATGAATGTGGTGTCTAGATGTTAGTTTATGAAATGTGTCAACCTTTGGGAATGCTGCATAACTCAGTGAACCAGTATTGTACTTGACATTACATACACATGGAAGGAGAAGAGGGGTCCTGGTGAAATTTCTGGTATCACCTCTGATATATAAAAGGCTGAGAAGTTGTCACTCCTACCCTTTCTCTTCAAAAAGGCTGAAATATCCATAACTTTTCTTGGATCCATCAAAGAGGCAAAGAGGCAAGGTCACAGAGCAAATTGCCACCCCAAGCCCACAGAGATAGGTGAATCCAAAGTCACAGTTAAGATCTCTTACCTGGAACAGAAGCTGCTGGAGCTATACAGGTTAGGGACACTTAAATGGCAATTTTAATGAATTGGGCTAGCGACCCAATATGGCCTCTCTTGAGACTGAGAATTTCCTGGGGCCCTAAGTTTTAGGATGTCCCCATACTTCCATCGGTTTTAATTCTAGAAACTCCACCAGATTCCCACCAGGAAACCAGACAAGAATGGTCCCTGCTAGCCTTGGCAGGTGTCTTGGGGAAATTGGCCATTGTGGAATATACCCAGAGCATTCTCCATATCACAGTTCTGCTCCCCGGCAGAAAGAGGATATACAGACTGACAGAGCCCTGTTTTTCTCATTCCAGGTCCCTCTACCTTTCCTGTGTCACCTAAGGGAAGAGGGCAGCTAAGAAGTATCTGTGAAGGTCATAGCTCAGGGAAAAAGACCCACTAACATACTGAAAATTAACCATGGGGTTATGGGATACGTTCTTACCCCACATCTTTACTGCCACCTCAAAAAGCCACGAGTGGTTATAGCTGAAAGGGATGCAAGACATAGACTTCTTCTAAGAAGGCATATTTCAGGAAGTCCGAAGTCAAGGGGGAGAACAGAATCCAGGACACCAGAGGATCTGAAATCTCTAGCACCCAAAGCTATAGCAAACTGTGTACATAGCCTTGTGCGTGGCCAGAACAGCATAAACCTCATATTAAAAGGCCAACTTAGTTCAATTCCTATGACTCAATAGATCTTGTTCAGCTTTCAGTGAGAAACTACAAGGCCTAATAAAATATGAGAAAAGCACAATCTGAAGAGAAAAAGCAAACATCAGGAACCAGATTGAGAAACAACAGAGATATTGCAATTGTCAGATTAGGAATTGGAAATAAGTATGAGAAGGGCACTAATGGAAGGAGTAGAAAGCATACGAGAACAGATAACATATACAGATAGATGCTCAAAGAAAGAATCAAAAGGAAATGCTATAAATCAAAAGGACTGTAACAGAAATGAAGATTGTTTTTAATGTGCTCAACTTGAGACTGAACATGGCCAAGGTAAGAATCAGCCTGAAGACAAATTAAAATAGAAAAAGGGGGGGGAAAGAGTTCAAAAACAAAACAGAACATGCAAAACCTGTGAGACAATTTTGAAAGGGTTAACATACACATAATTTGAATATCAGAAGGAAAAGGAACAGAAAAGGAGAAGAAATATGCAAAGTAATAATGGCTAAGAACTTTCCTAAATTAATGACAGATAGCAAGCCACCTGATGAATGGCAGATATTTCATACAGGAAGCTCAGATAATATTAAAAGGTAAAAATATCAAAATATCTTTATCTAGACATAGCATTTTGAAACTGTATAAAACCAAAGATAATGACAAAATTCTTGAAAGATGCCACTGGGGAGCAAGGGATATCTTACCAATAGAGAAAAAAAGAATAACATTTACTCATTCTTCTCATGAGAAACCAACCATGTATCAAGGATTTAGTGATAATATAATTAAAAGTGTTGAAAGGAACAAAAAAAAGGAAAAGAGAGGAAGGATGGGATGGAGGGGGGAAAGATAAAGAGGGAGGAAGGCAGAGAGGGAAGGAAGGAAAGAAGAAGGGAAGGGAAGGGAAGGGAGGGGTGAAGGAAGGAAGGAAGGGAGAGAAAGAAGGAAAGAAAAAGTCAACTTAGAACTCTATACCCAGGAAAACTAGTCTCCAAAAGGGAAGGAGACATTAAGACTTTCTCAAACAAAACCCAAGGAAATTTATTGCCAACATATTTTCTTAAAAGAAATGTTAACAGAAGTTCATTAAGGAGAAGGGAAATGATACACATTAGAAATTGGGATAACATAAGAAAGAAAAATTGGTGAAAAACAAATAAAGGAAGCTAAAATAATATTTTTAAAAAAATTTAGCTGATTTAAAAGATAACTAATAATATAGTAATAATAATGTATTGAGTGATTATATCAAATGGAGACATGAAAGGAGTAACAGCCTTGCTCTAAGGGATGGGAGGGGAGAACTGCAAACAGTCAAAATGTAACTTCCCTCTGACAGTCATCCTTCCTTCTCAGGGAAGGGTGTATTTTATGTGTGAAGCTGAGTAGTTTTATCAGCCTGGTCAAATTTGTGTGTCCAATAGCCTTATATCATTTTGCTCTCTCTCTGCCTCTTTCAGTACAAGCTGGCAATGTTTCTACTGATATAAAATTATCAAAACCTTGTGGTCTCATGTGTATCCCACAGAGATGTACTCTATTAGACAAGAGGTTCCACCACACATTTTTCCTAGATACTCAAATATCTATTTTTGCTTCTGCTGAAAATACTGGGGAGGTCTGAGTTAAATGCTGAATCTATTCAGAAGGGCTTTTGTGTGATTGAACATTCTGACCTTTGGATATTTCTGAGGAATCAGCAAAATACAGTCCATCCACACTTCCTGCTTTTCCTTTAGAGTATGATTTCCCAGGGAATCTCTAATTTCCACAGTGATGTGACTCTATCCAAAGCACACAAGACTGAAATGGAAAAGCTCCCCATAAGCAAAGCTGGAATGATTCAATCAAGAAAATAAAATGGTGTTTGTTTATAGCCCAAAGTAGAAAGGAAATAATACAAATAAATATTCACGACTCCATACCAATATGAATTAAAGGTTGAATAAATAAATACATGTGGGAGAAAGGACCAGTCTTCACAGAATAATGCCAAATCATTCCTGAAGGTACTCTCCTCTCAAAGAGATGAAGCGTAACTCCGGGCTCATTGAGTGTGGGCTGCGCATAGTGCCTTCCATTCAAGGAGCACAGTACAGAAAGAGAAAAGAAAAGGAACTCCCCAGGAGAGAAACCTGATAAAACCTGTCTCAGCAGGTGGTCAAGGTCAACATCAATAGTGATGTATTATGTTCATACCATGTACTCTTGATATGGTGTGATGAAAATAATACTTTTCTTCTGTGGCCCTCTTCCCCCAAATGATAACTCCAATCTAATCATAAGAAAAACATTAGGCAAATCCCGACTGAGGGACATCCAACAAGATTCATGGCCAGAACTCCTCAACATTGTCAAAGTCATACAAACACAAGGAAATTCTGAGCAACTGTCATAGCCAGGAGCTTAAGGAACCACGATGAGTTAAATTTAATGTGGCATTATGAATGGGATGCTGGAATAGAAAAGCGACATTATAGAAAAACTAAGGGAGTATGAAAAAGTTGTGTATTTTCATTAGTAACACTGTAGCAGTATTGCTTCATTAACTGTGACAAGTGTGCCGTGCATATGGATTATACCGATAATAGAAGAAACTGGGTATAAAGTATATAGGAACTCTATTGTATTATCTGTGATTTCTCTATAAATCTTTTCCTCTTCTAAAACATAAAGTTTATTAAGTAAAAGGAGGTGCTGTTAGAGTTAGGAGTAGTCACTGACCTTATGAAAGGCTTTTTACCTTAAAACAGTGAATGATACATTTTGCTACAAAAGTTTTTTTTATTAGTATTGGTTTGCAAAACATGCTTCTAGTTAAGAAAGGTAAAAATGTGGGGCGCTTGGGTGGCTCAGTGGCAACTCAGGTCAGGATCTCAGGGTCCTGGGATTGAGCCCCACGTTGGGTTCCTTGCTCAGTGGGGAGTCTGCTTCTCCCTTTCCCTCTGCCATCCTCCCCACCCCCGCTTATGCTCTCTGGCTATTTCCTTGTCAAATAAATAAGTAAAATCTGGAAGGAAGGAAGGAAGAAAGGAAAAAAGGACAGAAATATGTAATTTTTAGGAAAATACTGGTTTCAACAATACAGCACACATTTCACAAATTTTGGATAGATAATTAATGATTGGTTTACACTCCATGCAAACACCCAATTCCTTTCTTGAAAGAGAAATGCACTTTCTGGGAAAATTAGTGGAAAAAATATAGAAAGTCCTATCAATATCCTGAAGTTTAGGGTCTGAAGGTTGAAGGCAGAGACACTGGGAGAAATGGTACTGTGAAATTGGCTGCTGTTTTTCACTTCTGAGAATTTGAAACTGGGAGGAAAAAGGCATGTAAGCACTATTTCATGGATTTACTCCTGTCCTCCAGAAATCCCTGCTAGAGGTCTCCTACAATGTGGCAGAGACCTTCTTAGCAGCATAACTGAAATGTGGGGAGGGAAAAGAATGGGTAAAACTCAGATAATGATAATCAGACTACATTAAATCCATGTTTCCTTCCTCGGAACAAGATCAGTAAAGTCCACTCTGCTCACGATATCCTTCATGTCTGGTGCACTTTGAAGGGGAAGAGTATTTTATACAGTTAAAGCAGCCACCCTCAGAGACAATGAGAATTTTGTACTCATTAATAAATAAGTTCACAAAAACTTCAGAAAGAGCCAGCAAGTGCATGGAGTTCAACCATTAGAAAAGAAGCAGAAAAGAAAACCAAACAAGGAAAGCTGTCTGCTAGTGAGCTGAAAGGCTTAAAAATTGCTCAGAATTCAGAGAAAGAGAATAAAAAGGTAAATTATGACACATAAATATAGTGGAAAGACAGTGAGCATGTATGTAGTTTTTTTCCTATTGGAAAGAATAAAGTAGAATGTAAAATGGTAAAATAAATGAAAATAGTGAATCCGTTGGTACTAAAAAGAGGACTTGAGTCTGAAGAGGTTTTCAGACTCACTTTGTGTCAGGTCCTATGCAAAGTCATAGGGAAAAAGTCAATAAATTTGACTGAAAATAAACATTTTCTTTAAATAATCAAATGAAGAAAACAATTTATCTGGAAGGGAGAAGCAAACCCATTCCCACTCTACTTACAAATGGGAAAGTCTTTGCTCTGAATTTTCCAATCACACTCTTAACACTAAATGAGTTTCAAAACCCACAAATTGACCATTTTATCTCTGTCTAGATTTTAAGAAAAAGTGTCGCTCAAGCCACCCAATGGGAGCATCAGCCATAAAGTGAAAGTCTCAGGACTCCCAGGGGAGGCTCTGAATTACCCACTCCATCCACACGTGCGACGCAGCCGATGGCTATAGTTACGCTTATGCAGTGAGGCTCTGGGGTCCCCTCAGGCCATGTCACAGCCACTCAGAGCCAGACGAAGAGTGCCCGGTGCCCGTTACAGACGTGTACAAGTAATCTGACTGACTCATCAAATGCAAGCATGTATCACTCAACAAGGTCTACACCGAGCTACAGATGTTTGCCTCAACATCCAGCAAGTTCTACAGGAGTCTCATAACTTAAGTCTCCAATAGAACGCTTTTTTAAAGTCGGTCAGGGAAGTTTGATTCAACCAAAACTCAAATCCTCACATTTTCCTGGGTCCTATAGAGGACAGACTGTGAAACATTCTCCTCCTACTATAAAATTTAGATAAAAACATTTAGATAAAAAATTGCCAAACATAGTGTACACCCATGTGAATCATGATGTTGTACACCTGAAACTTACGTCATATTACATGTCAACAATACTTCAGTGAAAAAAAAAATCAGGAAAGAGCATGTCCTGCAACAAAGCCTCCTGAGGCAGGTCTGAGAACCTCACATGAGAGAAAATCTCTTTGGCTCTGGTTCTGGAACTAACCTGCTGGGGATGGTTTTGAAAAAAATATTACCAATCAAATTCTAACAAAACTGAAGTAAGGACTTCAGTATAAATACGAGAAAAAACAGACTTCGATTTAAAAATTAATCATGCAAAAAAAGTCATGTTGGGGTGATTAAACACATAGTCACTCCACAACTAATGTACAGATGTCATAATTTAATATATGCCAGAGTAAAACTAAAACAGAAATTGTTAATGATAAGAAATGAAGGAGAAATTTCTTTTGACAATTATTAATGGGAGAGCTGAGCTTATGTGCATGTATAAGCATGCCAAGCCAGTAAAACAGAGATGTTGAATAATATAATTTTTAAAATTTGCATTATATACCCACATACACATAATTTTTTCTTACATGTAAAAAAAAGTTCACCTTCCTCTCAAGCACCTTGAAAAATTTACAAAATGGCTGGTTATCGGTTTTCCAAAGCATAGAGCACAGATGACTACAAAATCTATCATTCCCACTAAGTACCTAGAATAGAGAAGATGGAGAAAAATAGCATTCAAAAGAGGAGAACCTTGCACAATAGACAAAGAAGGCTAATAGTATGGGAATATGAGTTCTAGAAAGAAAGAGGAACAGAGAGAAGAGCTCAATTGTTATTATTATTATTATTAGAGATAAAAAAAATATTCCCAAGTCACAATAAAAATGACAAAAAATATGAAAACATAGCTGCATTAGAATAATGCTACTATGGAAGGATCCTGAATAAAAGGAAAAAAACAACAATTTGACAGCATTAAGAGGCAATACTTGAAGAGCTAAGCTCTCAGACAAAAGGAACGTACGATAAAGTATACTCTTCGCTCTCAAAAACATTTTTCTCCTCGAAAATGTGTTGATCTTTACAGGGCAGGGAGAAAGAAAGCAAGCATGAGCCTAGAAGGGGTGGTGGTCTCACCAGGATGAAGAGGTATGTACCGGATTCATGGATACCAACAGTCGATCCCGGGGAACCCATATGGCAGAAAAAGGGAAAATGGAACATTTTTCTCCTCAAAAACATGTTGATCTTTACAGGTCAGGGAGAAAGAAAGAAAGCAGGAGCCTAGAAGAGGTGGCAGTCTCACCAGGATGAAGAGGTATGTACCAGATTAATGGATACCAACAGTCAATCCCGGAGAACCCATATGGCAGAAAAAGGGAAAATGCTACGGTCTGTGCAATCTCCCCTCAAACCATTGTTTAATTGCAATTTATATATGAGAAGGAAAACCTATGGATAACCAAGGGATAGGTTGAGGCTCACAAGACAATAACAAATTTTATCAGCCTTCATGGATCTGGGGAGGCCCAAATTAGAAATCATTGTTTTGCAGTGGATCCGAAAGACACTGCATGGTGTCCGCTGAGAACACTGAAGAGGGTCCATCACAAGGTTAGGACAACTGGGAATGCGTAAGCCTCGCTGAATCAAGCCACCTAACTCACACAAGGATTACCTAAGATAAACTGACATAAACCTGGAAGATAGCCTTTTTTATAATACTCTAATTTTCTATAGTTGGATTATAAAAATGATCTAAAGTACTATATTTTTTCATATGTAAATTCCAATAGTAAATGAAAACATATTGGGCACAAAATGATAGAGTAAAGGTGCCTAACAAACAAAAGAACAGAGTATAGAAACAGATATCCATGTCGTCCGGACACTGAAATAATAGACACGGAGCAGCAACAGAGCTACTCGTAATTTCTTCAAAAAAGAGGTGATGAGGTAGAAGACTCCGCCGGAAAACTTCAGGATGTTTTTTAAGGGAAATTCTAAAACTGAAAATCTGGCCTAGTCATAAATGAACTCCAAATGCTTTTAAGGCTAACATCTTAGGGGCACCTGGGGGGCTCAGTCGGTTAAGCGTCTGCCTTCAGCTCAGGTCATGATCCGGGGTCCTGGGATGGGGCCCCACATCGGGCTCCTTGCTCAGGGAGGAGTGTGCTTCTCCCTCTCCCTCTGACCCTTTTCCAACACTTGTGTGCTCTCTCTCTCTCTGCTCTCTTTCTCAAATAAATAAATAAAATCTTAAAAAAAAAAAAAGACTAACATCTTATGATGTCTTATGAGCTTCTAACATCGCTGTGATCATCACGAGACAACTAATCCAGGATTCACATTCACTTCCAACATTATTTAAAATTCCGGACCAAAGTAACCTTTAAAAATTTCATTCTACATCATAAACTTAAAGAATACAGTTGTGAAGACATATTTTTATAAAATATGAGTGAGTTGGACAGTTAGGTAGTCTGGGCCAGGGTCCCCAACAAGAAAATATGGAGTCAGGACAGCTAAGATCAAACACTACTGACATCCTGTTTGTAGCTTAGACAGGACCGCACTGACATTCTGCTTTGCAGCCTTTGCGAAATACCTTCTGCAAAATGTCCTAAAATAAGGCAATTAGCCACAAAGCATTTGTCAATATCATGGCGGTTAAGACCTAAGTCCCCAGATGTGAGCAAGAGAAGACCATCAGCACGTGGACATGAACCTAACAGGTAGACAGATACGTGATCAAAGCACTGATTGGCACGACTCAGCTCTCCCTGATGACTTAAGATAGTTCCACAAAAGAAAGAGCTCATAAAACCCCCTAAACTTAGAAATTCCAAGGGCAATGCTCTCTGGTCTCCTCCCTCTCCATACCTTTATACTCTTTCTCAATAACCCTTGCTTGGCCGTCCACCACTCTTCAACTTGTTTACCTCCTCATTCTTTGACCAAGAACCCAGGCACTAAGGGGATAAAATTCCTGTAACATCTCCATGGCCCAATAGTGACCTAATGATATTTGAGGATGGATGAAACACTCAGAAACAATGAAATTTTGCATTAGATCTAATAGACTTACCTCAATATTGCAGAATTTTAGTGGGAAAAGAAAAAACAACAGAACAAAACAAAGCAAAAAACAGCAAAGGGGAGTGGGAAGCAGGAGATCAAGAGCTCCCTGATAATGTGGATTTTCCCAAATTTACTCTGTGGGAGTGCAAGGCATGGGACACCCGAAATGGGATACACCTCAGCTGCAGAACTTAAGCTGCTTCGTGTCACTGGTACAGCCAGTGTCCCTAAGCGTTGCACCATCCGGACAGCCATTGAAACCCCGTGGGACAGTGTGCACAAACTCAAAGGGTAAAAACAAAATCACAAAAAGGAAATGACTCATGATTTAGTTCAACAGTTGAGTTAAAATGTTCGAAAGATATGCACCCCTGAAAACACTGAGAATGTTTAGGTAATCAAACTGAAGTAGAAAACAACGCGGTAAATTTTCAGTTAAATGGGCTGTACTCTTCCCTAGACTAAGGAAGGTGCAGATGAATCCTGAAATCACTTCACCAACTGGTAAGTGATATTAAAGCCATCAAGAAAAATGGAGGCTCGTACGTTTTCATTATTAAATCAGCTTCACAAAGTCTTAATCTCAACACTTCAGACATGCACTGCAACCAGAGAAGTAAGTAGAACGGATAACTTACGAACCTTGCGGGGAAACTAACTCTGCCCCCGAAGAACCTCTAGTAACTTACTCTAGTAACTTACTCAAGTAAGTAGAATCAGCATGTAGCATAGGCAACCACTCATTTGGCTGATTTCCTCTCAAGTTAGATACAAGACATGATAACGTTGAATTATTGTCTCCTGCATGCAAAAAAATGAATAGAATTCTGAAATATTTACAAACTGCTTAAACTAAACAGGAAGTTATTCAAAGACCCCTGCAGAGTAATTGAAATTCAACTCCCAGAGATTTACTATAGAAACTGAAACTCTGCTCTCATCTGCAAATAAATTATCTATTAATAGCTCTGAAAAGGTGCACATCCAGCCAGGAACCCTTAAAATATAAAGGAACCAGTATGTTGAGCAGAATAAAGGGAGGCAAGGCAATGCTGTGCCATGAAAACCTTGTGCTATTTCTAGAATGTTAAACTACTTAAACTCCTAAGAGGTCTATGACTTATTTTGGTCTCAAGATCTAACTTTCCTAATTAATGTTTAAGCATTTCTCAAGGGATTTTTGATGGTAAGATATATCTACTTAAAACGAACAAATTGTGTCCTTAATTCTTTGTGAAACGCCTCAGCATATTTTGTAAAATTAAAATACCATTCAACAGGTGTTAATGAGATTGGGAATTTCACAATTTTATCCTCAATTAGTGTCACTATTACATGATAAGTCTGGGTATTTAAACTATGTTTAAGCTGAAAATAAGGGAAATAACAAATGTCTTATCTACTTGTAGAACATGGGTAAATACTTAAGACTAGCCCAAGGGTTTTTTTTTTTTTTATAGTTTTCATCAACTCTATCTTGATAAAATTAAATATAGATGCTTATGTGTTACAAACTGTTACCTGAAAGTAAAAAGAAAATCAAATCCAGAAGTGATTATTGTGAGCAAATTAACCCAAGGAGAACCTGGCTAATAAAGCAAGGAGTTTCCTTTTTGAGATAAACATTTATAAATTTTATATATTTTGTATCTATTTCTAATGCTATTGAACTAACAACTATTATTTGCTTTCAAATATCATTTTGATACTGACATTAAGTAGAGCCTACCAAGTACGACTCTGGCTGAGGAACACAGTGATTCGTCCGACAAGTGATACGGTGTATGTGCAAAGTCCCATACACCACAAGTACGTGCAGTGTTCTTCCACACCCCGTATCATCTGCCCTGCGTCCACAGTTACATCACAGGACCCATTCCACGACGTGTTCCCCGTTCTGGTCCTGAGCCTGCTGCCCAGAGGAGTCCTGCCTTCTAAAGGGATGAAGAGAGTACTGCTAAAAGAAGGAAGGAGGGTCTTGCTATCTTTTTTTTTTTTTAATCTTCTTGACACAATTTTATGTATTTGAGAGAGAGAAAGTGAGCAAGCACACTAGCAAGGTGGGGGTGTTGCAGGGGGAGAAGCCCGATATGGGGTTTGATCCTAGGACCGTAAGATCATGATGGAACCAAATCAGATGTTTTACTGACTGAGTCACCCAGGTGCCCCAGTCCTTGCTAACTTGAGGAGCAGCCTTTTTCATGCCATCAGAATTGCATCTGTTCAGTTTTCTGCTTGGTATGGTTTGTGCCATCTTGAAATCAAAACAGAATAAAATAAACCATAGATGGGGTGGGGAGGTACACTATGACTCTCTTAGTCCTAATGTAATACAGGTCAAAGCAATTAGCCTGTCATTCCTAATAGTGTTGGAAATTCTAATGCTCAGCCATATCTGATTCTCTTCTCCCCCAGAACACATAAAAAGGTTACATATCTGTAATCCTGTTATCAATGGGCAGGGCCATGAGACCAGTTCTGCACGGTGGGCTTTAGAAAGAAATGATACAGTCACATTTGTATCGTGATCTCTTTCTCCCTTCTGTGTCCTTGTGTGAAAGCTTTGTAGTCGGATGTAGTCCTACTTCCTTATTTTTGCTTTTGTTACCTTTGCCTTTGGGGTCAGATCCAAAAACTCACTGCCAAGACTGAAAGTCAAGGAGCTAATCCGCGATGTTTTCCTCTAGTAGTTTTGTGGTTTCAGACCTTACATTCAAATGTTCAAATCGTTAAACCATGTTTAGTTAATGTTTGTGTATGGTGGAAGAAAGTGGTCCAGTTCCATTCTTCTGCATGTGGCTATCCAGTTCTCCCAGCACTATTGAAGGAAAAGACTCTCTTTTCCCCCTTGTATATTCTTGTCTCCTTGTCTCAAAGTAATCGACCCATTGTGTTCCATTGTCTATGTGGCTGTCTTCTATACCAATACCATACTGTATTGATTGTCATAGCTTTGTAATGTATCTGAAATCCGGTAGCACAAGGCTTCAACTTTGTTCTTTCAAAAGGTTCCATTGCCTATTTGGAGTCTTTTGTGGTTTCATACAAATTTTAGGATTTTTTATTCTATTTCCATGAGAAAAGTCACTGAAATGTTGATAAAGATTTCACTGAATCTCTAGAATGCTTTGGATAAAATGGACATTTTAAAATATTAATTCTTCTAACACATGAGCACAGAATATTTTTCCATTTCTTTGTGTTTTCTTTAATTACTTCCATTAGTGTATTATAATTTTCAGGGTATGGGTCTTTCACTTCCTTGGTTAAATTTGTTCCCAAGTATTTTATTCTTTATGATGCAATTGCAAATGGGATCATTTTCTTAATTCCTTTTTCTGATAACTTCATTGTTAGTTTATAGAAACACCACTGATTTTTGTATATTGATTGTGTACCCTGCAACTTTTCTAAATTCATTTATTGGTTCTAATAGGTTTTTTTTTTTGTGGTATCTTTCCAGTTTTATAAATACAAAATCATGTCATGCAGATAATAGTAGTTTTACTTCTTCATTTCCAATTTGGATGTCTTTTATTCCGTCTTCTTGCCTAATTGCTCCAGCTGTGACTTCCAATACTATGTTGAGTAAATGTAGCAAGAATGGGTACCCTTATCTTATCCCTGATCTTCGGAAAAAAGCTTTCAGCTTTTCATCATCGAGGAGGATGTCAGCTGTGATCTTGTCACACACAGACTTTATTACGTTGAGGAACATTTCCTATATACCCTCATGTTTACAGTCTTTATCATAAATGGATGTTGAATTTTGTGAAATGCTTTCACTGTGTCTATTGAAATGATCGCATGATTTTTATCCTTCATTTGTTACTGTGGTGAATCACATTGGTGAATGTTGAGCCATCTTCTCTCGCCTGTAATTAATCCCACTCTCTCTCATGGTGTATGATCCTTTTAGTGTATTGTTGAAAGCAGATTCCTAATACCTGGTTGAGGATTTCTGCATTTATATTCATCATATAATTCTGTGTGTGTGTGTGTGTGTGTGTGTGTGTGTGTGTGTGTGTGAGAGAGAGAGAGAGAGAGAGAGAAAGAGAGAGAGAGAGAGAATGATATCTTTGTTTGGTTTTGATATCATGGTAATGTTGGCCTATACCTCCCAAAATAAGTTTAGTTGTGTTCCTTCCTATTCAAGTTTTTGGAAAATTTGAGAAGCAGAAATATTAAACTTTACTTGAATGTTCAGTAGAAATCACCCATGAAGCGACTGGTCCTGGACGGTTGCTGGTTGGGAGGTATAGGTTACTGATCCAGTCTCCTTACTACTAACTGGCCTATTGAATTTTTCTATGTCTGCATGACTCAGTCTTGGAAGATTGTTTCTCTCTAGGAATTTATACATTTCTTCTAGTTTCCTAGTCCAATTTATTGGAATATAATTTTTCATAGTAGTCTCTTATGATCCTTGGTGTTTCTACATTATCCATGGGAACATTTCTTTCATTTGTGATTTCATTTGAGTCCTCTCCCTTTTTTTCTTAGAGGGTGTAACTGATGCTTATAGATTTTTTTTATCTTTTCAAGACTCAGATCTTAATTTACTTGATTTTTTTCTAGAGTTTTTTTAGTCTCTATTTCATTTATTTCCACTCTGATCTTTATTATTTTCCTCCATCTCCTAATCTTGGACTATTTCTTCTCCTTCTCTATTTTTTTAAGTTTCTTTAGGTACAAACCTAATTATTTGAGATTTTTCTTGGTTCTTGAGGTATTCCTATATTGCTCATACCTTCCCTTTTAGGATTGCTTTTGCTGCATCCCACAGATTTTGGTAAGTTGTGTTTCCATTTTCATTTGTCTCCAAGGTTTTTTTAAAATTTCTCATTCAATTCTTTCAGTGGCCTATTGGTTGCTTAAGAGAATGCTGTTTAATCGCCATGTATTTGTGATGCTTTCAGTTTTCTTCTTGTAACTGATTTCTAGTTTCATGCCATCGTGGTTGGAAAAGATGTTTGATATGATTTCAAACTTCTTAAATTTTCTGAGACTTGTTTTATGCCCTCCCATATGGTCTATTCTAGAGAATGCTCCATATACACTTAAGAAGACTGGTGGCAGGTATTATAGAGGGCTCATATTGCATGGAGCACTGGGTGTGGTACATAATGAATTCTGGAACACTGAAAAATTTTAAAAATAAAAATTTAAAAAAATAAATGAATTATAATGTCATTAAAGAAAGAAGAATGTATATACTACTCATTTGGGATGGAATATTCTGCATATACTAAGTCCATCTGGTCTAATGTGTTATTAAAGGCGTAAGTTCCTTTATTGATTTTCTGCATGGATGATCTACCCATTGATATAAGTGTGGTGCTAAAGTTCCTTACTCTTACTGTGTTGCTGTCAATTTTTCCTTTTAGCTCTGTTAATATTTCCTTCATATGTTTGGATGCTCCTGTGTTGGGTGCTTATTTATGAATATTACGTCTTCTTGTTGAATTAACCCTTTATCAGTATGGAGTGTCCTTCTTTTTTGAGCTTTCATACAGTCTTTGTCTTAAAGTCTATTTTTTTTTCTGATATAAGTATAGCTACCCAAGCTTTCTTTGTTTTTGTTTGTTTTCCCAAGCTTTCATTGGGTTTCCATTTCATGGAATATCTTTTTCCATCCCTTCATGTCCAGTCTGTGTGTGCCCATATATATGAAGTCAATTTTCTGTAGGCAGCATATAGATAGTTCCTCTTCTTTCATCCACTCAGTCACTCTATGTCTTCTGGTTGAAGAACTTAATCCATTTACATTTAGAGTAATTACTGATAAGTATGTACTAACTGCCATTTGTCATTTGTTTTCTGTCAATTGTTCCACGGTTTTGTACTTCCTCTCTGTTCCTTTCCTTCTTGTTTCCTTCTTGCTCCCTTCCTTGTGGTTTGATGACTCTCTTTAGTGTTATACTCAGATTTCTCTAACCTTATCCTTTGTGTATCTACTATAGATTCTTGTTTCATGGTTATAATAAGATTCATATATAAAAGCCCATAAATATATAAAACAGTCTATCTAAGTGGATAGCAAGTTAAGTTTGAATGTATTCTATAACTTTACATTTTTACTACCCCCTGCCACATTTTATGTCTTTGATGTCATATTCTATGTCTTTTTAGTGTAACCCTTATCCAATTGTTGTTATACTTATTTTTACTACTTTTGTCTTTTAATCTTCATACTAGCTTTACAAGTGATCAATACACTATCTTTCTTATATATTTGGCTTTATCAGAGAGGTTTTTACTTTGACATGTTGTCTTATTAGTAATTTATGTGTTTTTTCCCCCCACCTGAAGAAGTCCTTTTAATATTCCTTATAAATCTGGTATAGTTGTGATAAACTACTTTAACTTTTACTTATCGAGAGAACTCTTTATGTCTCCTTTTCTGAAAGAATGCCTTGCAGGGTATTCTTAGTTGGAATTGTAATTATTATAATAATTATTATTATTGTTATTTTTACATTCAGCATTTGAATATATCAGAACACTCTCTTCTGGTCTGTAAAGTTTCTGCTGAAAAATCTTGTAGTCTTATAAGGATTCCCTTGTATTTAAAAGTAACATTTCTCTTGCCATATTTAAGATTCTTTCCTTACATTTAATTTTTGACATTTTAATTATCAAGTGTCTTGATGTGCATTTCTTTAGGTTTGTCTGATGTGTAACTCTGTGTGCTTTCTGGACCTGGGTATCAGTTTCTTCTCCCAGATTAGAAAATTTTCAGATCTTTTTTCTTCAAGTAAGTTTTTTGCCATTTTTCCTCTCTATCTTCTTTTTGGAACCCCCACTATGTGGATGTCACTCTGTCTGATATGGTCCTAGAGTTTTCTTAAGTTATCTTCATTTTTTTAAATTCCTTTTTTTTTTTTTTTCTTTTTGCTAGTCTGACTGTGCAGTTCCCATTGCCTTATGTTCCAGGTTACTGATCTGTTCTGCTTCATCTAGTCAGCTAGTTGGCTATTGGGCCATTCTAATGTGTTTTTCAGTTCAGTTATTATATTCATCTCTGTTACTTTTGTTCGGTACTTTCTTACATTTTTACCTCTTTGTGGAAGTTCTTATATTATTCTTTCAAGTTTGGTAAGCATGTTTCTGACCATTACTTTTCTCTTTATCTGGTACATTCCTTATCTCCCTTTCCTTGAAGCCATTTTCTGAGTTTTATCTTATTCTTCTATTTCAAACATGTTCCTCTGTTTCCTCATTTTGCTTGACTCTCTGTATTGGTTTTTATGCATTAGGTAAAACAGCTTCTACCTCTCCCAGTGTTTTTACAAAGTGGCCTTGTGTAGGAGATTAACCTTATCATTCAAACTGGCCCTAGCTCTTGTCTGTCTTCCAAACATTTGTGATTATGTAAACAACCTGATTTATTCTTATTCAGTCCTAGCTGGAGGGTGTACCAACACCTCTTAGTTTCTCAAGGATGGGATTTTAGCACCTAGTTTAAGGCCTACTGGAAGTTACATGCTCAGACAGCACCTTTAAATTACACAAATATAAACAATGTGGGACTGCAATCATCAACATTGCTGGCCTTCAGACCAGGCAATCTAAAGGTGTCCCCTGGCAGAAAGATGAAAAATCAGGGTCCAGAGTGTATTAGCTCCTTTCTTAGAGGTACCAGTGAGCTACAATGAGCCCAAAAAAGGATGCAAAGATGGTGTGCACTGACTATGTTCCCTGAGGGCACCTCTGTAGCCACTAGATGTGTGGTAAATCTGAAGCCTGCCCCTAAGGCTGGAGCTCCAGGACAAGGAAATAGGATTTTTTTCCAGTGAAGACTGGAAGTGTGTTAAGGTCTGCCATCTGTCCAGAGCCCTGGGGGTGGTAGCCTGCCAAGAACTGTCTTTCTGATTGTTACAGTCTCATGGAGCCCAGGAACACTAGCATCCCTGGCCACCAGGATCCGCTGATGAAAGGGCATCCCTGGTGTGGACTGTATGAACATTCCACCTTTAGTGAGGCATCTGGAGAGAGCCTGGGGAAGGTCACATCCACCTGTTTTACTGAGATAGTGGCAGAGTATAGGGCTTGGATGAGCCCACACTCTTTGGCAGAGCAGCTGGAGAGTGCTGTTACTTTGAATGCACACCTGCACTAGCAAGGTAGAAAAAGAGTAAAATAGCACCTGCCAGCACCTCTGTCCACAGATAACATCTCAACTAGCCCAGCCCCTTTGCCAGATGCTCTAAGATTAGCAAATCAATCTCCTCAGCGTGCAATCTAGGCATTTTTCAACCTGCTTTTGTGTTGTGCTCCAGGGTGAATGAATCTACCTGAAAACCTTTCAAAGGAGAATCTCAGTTCCTTACAGCTCCTTGGGTATCCAGGACACAGGCCCTATTTGCTTTCATAGCCAGACATTTGAGAGTTTGTTTCTCTAAGGTGGATCCCTAGGGGTCTATGTGCCCGATGGAGGGGCATGAATGCCTTGTTCCTCAAGGAGAAGCTCCATATTTGCAAGTTTACTGCCAACTGTGGATGCATGGTGAGAGAACATCTCTGCCTCCCTATCCATCTTGATGTCATCCTTTTATCTTTTGCTGTGGAAGAACTGTTTAGTTTCCACATCTTTTTCAAAGGGAATTGTTCCATGTGTAGCTATAGATTTGGTGTGTCCATGAGAAGAGGTGAGTTCAGTATCTTCTGACACCATTCTTTGATGCCCTCTGTTTTATAAGCCCCTCAGATTTCAGGTTAATTTTTCTCCACAGCATAAATGAATTTATATAATCTAATTTTTAAAAATCAATTTCTTTATATTTGACAAGATATAAGTAAACAAATTGATAAATAATAAATAAATAACATGCAAGACAAGAAAGAAATGGAAATCGTGGTAAGGCTTAGAGGAATCATAGCTCTCCAAATTCCAATTAAAACACAGATTCTGTGACCCAGGGCAGTCTAGATAAATCCTTAATAGCTGAGAAAGCCATCACTGTTGATAAGCTTCTTAGGGTGGTGTTTTTTTCCCCTCCTCTGATGTGGAGATAGGCAGGTTGGGGCAAGTGTCTTGTATTGTGAGGACTGTCACACACTGACTTTCCTTCCTTCAGGTCATCTGATTTGACATCTATCAGACTGAACATAGTAATTTTAAATTTACTGATTTTGTCTCACGGCTTTCACTGTGGCAGAATACGTGCAGCACTGGGGTTCAGGTGGGAAAGTCAAGGACAGAAATGGATAACAGGCATCTTTTAGTCAATGCAGATAAGAGGCAAAGAAGGGGTTTAGAGTCAAAATGTGTGCCAAACATAGAAAACACCTGGGTAACATTTTTAAAAAGTCTTACAAAATGACCCTATGCTAACGATGACAACAGCAAATATCAACATTTATAAGCAGAATTTTAAGGAGATGGTGGAATATTGTGTGTATTTGTTTCCCTAAATTATTTTTCATGTGTATTTATACATTTAAAATTTCCAGAAACATTTTTAATAATCGTATGAGATTTAATCAAAAGGGTATTACTAATAATAAGGATAATTGCAAGGTAACTGCAATTGATTTGTTATGCATTGTTTTATATTTATTTTCCAAAATTTTGTATTTGCAGAGCAACTGCATTTATTAATTTATTAAACAGTATATGCACTTCCTTATTTGCAACAGTGTACTAAACTTAATGAATTTATATAAAGATAGACCTGCTGGAAATGAAAATATAAAATTGGACAAAGTCTAAAAATAGCAAATATATTATGGATTATTTCAAAAATGTCAGTTTTTATCAAGCAGAGATGGTCACAGAGGAAAAAAAAATCTACTTAAATATGGCCACTCATGACTGGCAAGACATGGAAAACATAAAATTGTACCAGGACTAAAAATGGTAATAAACATATTTGTCTGAAAATGTCAGTTTTTATCTAGCTGAGCTCTTCATGCAAGGAAAATTACAATTTCCTAAGTAGTTTATGCTTCAAAAACAACTTCGTGCCCTTTGAATCTCTACAAAATTAAATAATGCAAAGCAGAATATTCCCTCTTTAGCACAATTGTCCCTCACTACTTATGTTATCTAGTTAGATCTTAAACAAATTAAAATTTGATCAAATCATCCCAAACTCTTCAATATATAATAAAGTAGCAAAACCAACAAACAAATAACTCAGATTTTCTTGTTGCTATTAAAGAGTAAAAATACTAATGAAAATCGTTCATAAAAAAACTTTTTTAGAAAAGAATTATAAAGTAACAGTATGCTTA
Source organism: Lontra canadensis (assembly GCF_010015895.1). NCBI lineage: Eukaryota > Metazoa > Chordata > Mammalia > Carnivora > Mustelidae > Lontra > Lontra canadensis. Next base: position 5,058,244 of record NW_022631033.1, read on the forward strand.
TGATTTCAAAGCTCTATTTTGGACTTGTGGCACCATCTCTTGATACTCAAGACTGACTCTAAAATTGTAAATTAAGAAAAGAAATCCTACTTTTTTTATACTTGTGGGCAAAGTAGATCTTCCTTGCATGGGAGTCAAAGGAAAGGTACCCTGTGCCCTAAATGGTGTGCTGTCTGCCCTCCGACACCATCCACAGTGAAAGAACAGTTTCTGAGATGGGAAGTGATAGGTAGTCCACACCCCACCTCCTTTGTTCAGAGTGAAAGCACTTTGTATTGTGATAGATTCAAGTATTTACCATTTACACATGACTATAAAATCAGGAAATACAATAACCAGTAGGTGGATGAAATTCCCAACACTCCTAATCAATCAATCGTTCTTTCTTTTGAGTGTGTGTGCCTATGAATTAGGTGGGAAGGAGCAGAGAGAAGGGGAGAGAGAGTCTTAGGCGGACTCCCCGTTGAGCACAGAGCCTGACTCAGGGCTCGATCTCAGGACCCTGAGATCATGCTCCTGAGATCATGACCATGAGATCATGACCTGAGCTGAAACCAAGAGTCGGACCCTTAACTGGCTGCACTACCCAGGTACCCCAAAGGGACAGAGAATCTTAAACAGGCTCCAAACTCAGCACAGAGCCCAAGGCTCAATCTCACAACCCTTAATTCCTTTCTTAAAAGAAATTGTTGTATTAACTCTTTTTGACAGTATGAAAGTATATATGGTCAGAAGGTTTAACTTTTGAAATAGGAGTTCAATCAACCAATGTGCTATATATATATATATATATATATTTAATTTCTTTTCAGTGTAACAGTATTCATTGTTTTTGCACCACACCCAATGCTCCATGCAATCCGTGCCCTCTCTAATACCCACCACCTGGTTCCCCCAACCTCCCACCCACCGCCCCTTCAAAACCCTCAGATTGTTTTTCAGAGTCCGTAGTCTCTCATGGTTCACCTCCCCTTCCAATTTCCTTCAACTCCCTTCTCTTCTCCATCTCCGTTTGTCCTCCATGCTATTTGTTATGCTCCACAAATAAGTGAAACCATATGATAATTGACTCTCTCTGCTTGACTTATTTCACTCAGCATAATCTAAACCAATGAGCTTTTAAATAAATAATATTTTCAAAAGAAATTTTCTAAACAGACCTGTGGTCTAAGCACAAAAAGGGAGCAAGACAGGTGATGTTAGCAGGGGCCTGAGGAAGGGGATGGGGCCCAATGGTTAACGGTTAACACTCAGGAGAAAATGCTCTTGCCAAGGGTGGGAGACAAGGCCCTGGGGCTTGTCATGTCATGGGGCTTGAACTCAGTAGAAACCAGACCTTAAACCAGACCTTAAAGGATAAGGTTCTCACGGTAAATATCAGAGAAATATCCTTTCCTGCAGCATGCAGGGGACAGGAAAATGGGAATCAGTTCAAAATAAACCACAGCACTCTGTTCTGCTTAACATGGAGCACCTTCGGGAGAAACTACTCAACTAGGACCTAACCTGCTGGGTAGTATCAAAGCCCAGTGACTGGGGGAAGGGAAATACCCAACTCCAGCTCATTCTAGCCACTCTATCACATCGAAGGGGAAGAACAAATGGGGAAACTCTAGTGAAGCTCACAGTCCAGAAGCATAGGCTCATTAAAGGCCTGGGACCTCATGACAGGACACGGAGTGCTTCTCCTCTCCTCACAGTTCACCCTAATGGTCTGTTCACAACAGTTCCTTTTACTTGTTACATCATGTCCGACCAAGAAGAAAAAAATCACAAGGCATCCTAAAAGGCAAAAACCACAATTTGAAGAGACAGAGCATCAAAACCAGGACAGGAGTGTTAGAATTATCAGACCAGAAATTTAAACAGACATGAGTAATATGCTAAGGGTTCTAATGCATGAAGTAGACCATATGCAAGAACAGATGGACAGTAGTGGCAGAGAGATGGAAATCCTAAGAAATAACTAAAAATAAATGCCAAAGACCAAAAAAACACTAACAAAAATGAAGAATGTCTTTGATGGACTCATGAGTAAACTGGACACGACTGAGAAACAATCTCTGAGCTTCAGGAAATCTCAACAGCAACTTCTAAAACTGAAAAGCAAAGAGAAAAAAAGACTGGAAAAGCCAAACAGAAAAGTATATCCAAATACTATGGGACAGCTACAAAAGATACAGCACATATGTAATGGGAATACCAGAAGGAGAGGAAGGAGAGAAAGAACAGAAGTACACAAAACACTAGTGACCAAGAATTTTTTTCAAATTAATGTCAGGCACCAAACCACAGATCCACGATGCTTAGAGAACACCAAGCAGAATAAATGAGAGAAAAAAAAAAAGTCACCTAAGCATTTCATCTTCAAACTACACAAAATTCAAAGATAAAGAAAAAAATATTTGAAAGGAGCCAGAGATAAAACACCTTTCCTACTGAGAAACAAAGATAAGAATCACATCTAACTTCTTCTCAGAAACCATGCAAGCAAGAAGAAAGGGGCGGGGGTGGCTAGTATTTCAAACACTGAGAGGAAAAGAAACCGCTAACCCAGAATTCTGTGCACTGTAAAATTATCCTTCAAAAGTGAAAGAGAATTAAGACCTTTGTCAAACATAAATTGAAAGAATTTGTTGTCATAGACCTGACTTGCAAAAAAATGTTAAAAGGAGTTTTTTAGAAAAAAAGGAAATGATGTAAGTCCAAAACTTGAATTTACATAAAGAAAGGAAGAGCATTAAAGAAGGAATAAGTGAAGGTAAAATAAAAATTTTTATTTTTCTTATTTTTAATTGATTTGACAGATAGGTTTGTTTAAAATAACACCAACAGTTTATTCAATCATGTGCGCTTATGTAGGTATATATGATATAGATATGCTGTTGTAAGCTTATATATAAATAATATAAATGACAGCAATGATACTAGGCATAGGAGGGAAGAAATAGGATTGTTTTCTTTTTTTTTTTTTAAAGATTTTATTTATTTATTTGACAGAGAGATCACAAGTAGGCAGAGAGACAGGCAGAGAGAGAGGGGGAAGCAGGCTCCCTACTGAGCAGACAGCCTGATGCGGGGCTCAATCCCAGGACCCCAGGATCATGACCTGAGCCGAAGGCAGAGGCTTAACCCGCTGAGCCACCCAGGCGTCCCTAGGATTGTTTTCTTATTCTATGATATACCACCTGTTCAGTAGTAAAGTGTTATTTGAAAGATGACTTGGATTAGCAGCAAACATACTGCAACCTCTAATATAACCACCAATTTTTTTTAAGAAGAGAAGTATGACTAACATGCTAAGAAAGAAGAGAAAAATGTAATCGAATGCTTAATTAAAACCACTAAAAGGCAGAAAAAGAGGAAAAAAAAAGCAAATAAGGAATGCCACAAATAGAAAACAGAAACAAATATGGTAGATATTTATCCAGTTACAACAAAAATCACTTTGAATATCAATGGCCTGAATGCACAAATTAAGATTAAGATTGTCAGGCTGGGTTAAAGAACAAGACTAACAATGCATTGTCTATAAGACAGTCCCTTTAAATGTAAAGACATATATAAATTTTAAAAATAAAATAGAAAAATATACCAGAATAATACTAATCAAAAGAAAGCAAGAGTAGCTATTTTAATTTCACACAGAGTAAACTTGAAAGCTAAAAAAAAATTATTGGAGATGAAGGAGGGTACTACATGATGATAAAGGGGTTAAACTCCAAGAAGACCTAGCAATCCTTAACACATATATGCCTAACAACAGGATATCTAACTATGAGAGGCAAAACTAACAGAAGTATAGAGAAATAAATTAATCCATTATCACATTTGGAGACTTCAACATCCATCTATCAGAAATCAACAGATCCAGCAGGCAGAAAATCAGTAAGGACTTAGTTTAACTTAACAAATCATCCAACTTGATATAATTGATCATTTAGGCTACTTCTTTCCAAAACCATAGGACACATATTCTCAAGTTCACAAGGAACATTCATCAAGATAGACCCCATTAGGGGCACCTGCGTGGCTCAGTCGGTTACACTTCTGCCTTCGGCTCAGGTCATGATACCTCAGTCCTGGGATCGAGTCCCTCATCAGGTTCCCTGCTCAGCAGGGAGTCTGCTCTGCCACTCCCACCTGCTAATGCTCTCTCTCCCTCTCCCTCCCCCTCTCTGTCAAATGAATAAATAAAATCTTAATTAAAAAGAAAAAGATAGGACACATTAGAGGCAATAAAACACATCTTACCAAATCAAAAAATATAGAAATTATATAAAGTCTGCTCTCAGAGCACAACTGAATTTAACTAAAAATCAATGACAGAAAAATAACTGGAGAGTCCCCCAAATACACAGAGATTAGGCAATGATCCTCTAGATAAAAAATGGTGAAAGAACAAATCTTAAGTAAAATTAAGCAATATTTTTAAATAAATGAGAATGAAACACATTTGTCAAATTTGTGGGATGTAGCAAAAGCAGTGCTTAGATAGAAATTCATCATTTTGTTTATATATATAGGTATCTTCCACCTTTTGAAATTTTGTATTATTCTCCTTCTCTTTTGCCAAATACCTCCCTTAGTACCTGTTTTGGTAACTGAAAGATATTTGAAGAGGACTTCACTGTCATAAAACAAGAGGAAAACTGAAAATAGTGTTCAGCATTTGTTTTGCACTGAGCTGTTATAGGGGCAGCACACACCCTGGGCATAGTGTGTCCACCAAGCTCCTTTCCTGGGAAATATACTCAGTATCTCAGCATCAAGTTGCCATAGCTCTGAACCGTGTCTGTGAGCATCTATCCTCAACTTGATTTATCCTGTGCATCCATGAGGATGGTATGGCATAAGGTATCAGGGAAGCCTAAGAGAAGTTATTTAGAGGGTCTGAAAACATGCAAAAATTTTTCCATGTGCATTGTGGTAGTTGCTTCTTCACTTTTTGCCATTTTGGCTTGTAACAGGTTTCATAGGATAGAAACTTTAGGATAGACGAGTAAATGAAAGATAGGGGTGCCTTGGTGGCTCAGTCAGTTAAAATGCCCAACTCTTGATCTCAGCTCAGGTCTTCTTTTCTTTTTTTAATATTTTATTTATTTATTTGACAGACAGAGATCACAGGTAGGCAGAGAGGCAGGCAGAGAGAGAGGAAGGGAAGCTGGCTCCCTGCTGAGCAGAGAGCCCGACTCAGGGCTTGATCCCAGGACTCTGGGATCATGACCTGAGCTGAAGGCAGAGGCTTTAACTCACTGAGCTACCCAGGTGCCCCTCAGCTCAGGTGTTGATCTCAAGTTGAGTTCAAGCCCCATGTTTGTATCCATGCTGGGCTCAATGCTGGGCTCCACATTGGGCTCCAAGCTAGGCATGGAGCCTACTAAGAAAGGAAGGAAGGATGGGAAGAAGGAAGGAAGGGAGAAGTGGAGGAGAAAGACTGATCAAAAATCAATAATCTAAGTTTCCACATTAAGGAACTAGAAAAAGAAAAGCAAACTTTTAAAGTCAAAGAAGGCAGAAGAAAAGAAATAATAAAAATGACAGCAGAGGGTGCCTGGGTGGGTCTGCTGGTTAAGGTTAAGGCTGCCTTCAGCTCTAGTCATATCTCAGAGTTGTGTTCCCTGCTTAGTGGGGAGCCTGCTTCTCCCTCTGCCTCCTGCTCCCCCTGCTTGTACTCTCTCTGTCAAATAAATAAATTAAATTAAATTTTAAAAAATGAGAGCAAAAATAAATGGAATTAGGGGCACCTGCTTAGCTCAGCAGGCTAAGCCTTTGCCTGCAGCTCAGGTCATGATCCCAGTGTCCTGAGATGGAGCCCTGAATTGGGCTCTCTGCTCATCAGGGAGCCAGCTTCCCCACCCCCCCGCCCCGCCTGCCTCTCTGCCCCTACTTGTGATCTCTCTCTGTGAAATAAATAAAATCTTAAAAAAAAAATGGAATTAAAACCAAAAAACCAATAGAGACAATCAATGAAACCAAAAGCTGCTTCTCTGAAAGGATCAATAAAATTGATAAGCCTCTAAACAGATTATTTAAGGAAATAAAAATACAGGAAACAAATTACTAATATCAAGAATGAATTCAGAGACACCACTATAGATGCTATGTACATTAAAAAGATAATAAATGGATACTACAAACAACTCTATGTCCACAAATATGATAGCCCAGATAAAATGGGGCAAATCCTCAAAATATAAAATTTGTCATAACTCAAACAAGAAATACACAATATAAATAAGCCAATATAAATATTTATGAATCAATAATTAATCACTTTCCACAACAGAAAAAAAAAGTGCCCCGATGGGTTTACTGGTGAATTCTACCAAATACTTAGGCAAGAAATTATACCAATTCTACACCATCTCTTCCAGAGGATGGACAGAAGGAATATTTCCTGACTCATTCTATGAGGCCTGCATTACCCTGATGCCAAAACCAGGAAAAGTCATTAGAAGAAATGAAAACTAAAGATTAATATCTCTCATAAGCACAGATACAAAAATCCTGTATGAGAAGTTAGCAAGTTAAATACAATAATGTGTTCTCCCCTAGGATTTTCATGTATTCCTATCTCATATTTAGGTCTTTCATCCAGAAGAGAACACAGGCAGCTAACTCTTTGACCTCAGCCACAGCAACTTCTTGCTAGACATGTCTCCAAAGGCAAGGAAACAAAACAAAAATGAACATTGGGACTTCATCAGGATAAAAAAAAGCCTTTGGCACAGCAAAGGAAACAATCAACAAAACTAAAAGGCGACCTAAGGAATGAAGAAGATATTTGCAAATGAAATATCAGACAAAGGGCTAGTATCCAAAAATCTATAAAGAATTTATCAAACTCAATACCGTAAAAAAATAAAAAAAAAATCCAGTCAAGAAATAGTCAGAAGATGTGAACAGACGTTTCTCTAAAGAAGACACACAAATGGCTAACAGACACATGAAAAATGCTCAACATCATTTGGCATCAGGGACATACAAATCAAAACCACAGTGAGATACCATTTCACACTGGTCAGAATGGCTCAAATTAAAAACTCAAGAAACCAGAGATGTTGGTGAAGATGTACAGAAAGGGGAACCTTCTTCCACTGTTGTTGGGAATGAAAGCTGGTACAGTCACTTTGGAAAACAATATGGAGGTTCTTCAAAAAGTTAAAGATAGAGCTAGTCTATGACCCAGCAATTGCTCTACTGAGTATTCACCCCAAAGATACAGATGTAGTGATCTGAAGGGGCACATGCACCCCAATGTTTACAGCAGCAATGTCCACAATAGCCAAACTATGGAAAGAGCCCAGATGTCCATTAACAGATGAATGGATAAAGAAGAGTTGAGATATATATATATACACACACACACACACACACACACACACACACACATTGAAGTATTACTCAGCCCATCAAAAAGAATGAAATTTTTCCATCTGCAGTGATGCGTACTGAGCTAGAATGTATTAAGCTAAGTGAAATAAGTCAGTCAGAGAAAGACAAATACCATAAGATTTCACTCATCTATGGAATTTAAGAAACAAAACAGATAAACACACGGGAAGGGAAGGAAAAATAAAATAACATAAAAACTGAGAGGGAGGCTAAACATAAGAGACTCGTAACTATAAGGAACAAACTGAGTGTTGCTTGAGGGAAGGTGGGGAGGATGGGGTAAATGGGTGATGGGCATTAAGGAGGGCACATGATGGAATGAGCACTAGGTGTTATACGCAACTGATGAATCATTAAATTCTATCCCTGAAACTAATATATGTTAACTAAATTGAATTTAAATAAAAAATTTAAAAATAAGTAAATCCAATAATGTACATTTGGGCTCTTTCCATAATTTGGCTATTATTGATAATGCTACTATAAACATTGGGGTGTATGTGTCCCTTTGAATCAGTATTTTTGTATCTTTTGATAAATACCCAGTAGTGTAATTACTGGATTATAGAGTTCTATTTTTAACTTTTTGAGGAACTCCCATAGTGTTTTTCAGAGAGACTGAGCTATTGTGATGAGCACTGGGTGCTGTATGTAAGTGATGAGTCACTAACTAAATTCTACTCCTGGAATCAATATTACACTATATGTTAACTAACTAGAATTTAAATAAAAACTTGAAAAAATAAAAAATAAATAAATTCAACAATGTGTAAAAATAATTATATATCACAACCAGGAGGGATTTATCCCCATATGCAAGTCTGGTTCAACGTTCTAAAATCAGTTAATGTAATCCATCTCTTAAATAAGGTAAAATAGAAAAGTCACATGATTATATCTATTGATCTAGGAAAATATTTAACAAAATCTAATACCCTCTCATAATAAAAATCTTAGCAAACTAGCACTAGAAGTAAACTGAGTCATACTCCATTTATTTTCCAGGATTTATTTGAGGATCCATTGATTCAAACTCAGTAGTGCCAAAGTGAGGGCATGGACTCATTGTGGACTCGGTTTCATTCTGTACAGTGGCAGGACTGGAGAGCAGCAGAGGACGTACTCTTTCCTATGTGGTATCTATGACTTGTTCCATCTCCTCCATCCACACTTTACTCATATAATGGCCTTTTTTTTTTTTTTTAAATAAGGCCTTCATTGGCCACATGCTTAAATTTCACAAACTCTGTTGTACCCAATCCTATTCCATTTTTGACCTATTTATCTCCACAGCTTTCATTATCAGTTAATAGTCTAAATATTTTACTTATTTATATTCTGCAAATTAATCTCTTTCCCAAGACTTATGGCTCCATGCAAGCAGGATTCACTTTTGCTTCCTACACTGTCTTACGTCCACTACTCAGAACAGCACCTGGTACACAACAGTTTTGCAAGAAATAATTTTGAATGGATAAATGACTTAGTTAACTAGGAGGGAAATAATCCTAATTATGCAGCCTATCAGTTGGATTTATAATGAGTACATTAGCTAACACATACCTATTGCTTATTACGTACACACTTAATGCGGGGGCATTGAATCCCCCTAAGCATATGAGTTAGGTACTATCTTTAAGTCCATTCAACAGATACAGACACTAAGGTAAAGTAATTTCCTGAAGACAGCATGTCATAGAGAGAGAAAAGGATTTTGAACTCATATAAACTCCTTATTCTTCAAAAATATACCATATAATATGATCCGTAACTTATTTTTGTCCAAAACTATTGCTTGAGTAGACCATCCTTTCTACACTGAGCTGAAAACCCACCTCTGTTTCCTAATATGTATTGGTTTATCTTTGGACTCCCTATTCCCTTTCACTGGTCACCATGTCTTTCTCAGACCTAATCTGAAAGTCTCGAGTCCGAATATCTAGTAGAGTAAGTGCCCTGGCTTATTTTTCTTCAAATATTGTCTTTAGTATCATTGATCCTTTAGTTTCTCACTTGAATTTTAAGATCAAATTGTTGAGACAAACAAAATAAGGGAAAAAAATGTACAAATCCCTATTGAGATTTGCATTTGCAATAACACTAAACATATAGTTTAGTTGAAGAATTTCCATTATGGTGTGTATTCCATACTGATTTTTTTCATCAAAAAACAAAGAATATCTCTCCTTTTCTCTGTTCTTATTTTAATGGTCTTCAATAGAGAGCGCACACATACACATATATAAACACACATCTATATATTATATTAATACATGTATGTGTGTTTATTCCTATGTACTTGAGAGTCTTGGTCAATTTTGTAAATGAAACCATTTTTAAAATTAGTTTTAATTGCATTCAATGAGACAGAGTGTTGATGTCTTCCCTCTCTGGCCTCAGGTACTAAGCTCTGAATTAATCTTACTGAGTTCATAATACATTATCACTTGTCTACACCAGACACCTTTCTACGTCATTTATTTATTGCTTTATTCCACATTCTCTGTTGTAATTCCTTTCTCCCTCATCATAGACCACAGGGTTCTCTGCAGAAGCAGAACAAATACAAGATTCATGAATATACATCTATGTATGTATGTGTATATATGTATGCAAATATATGAAAAGAGACTTATTATAAGGAATTTGTTCATGTCGTTATGGAGTCATCCCATGTTATGCTATCTCCAAGCTAGACACCCAAGAGAACCGGTGGTCTAATTCCCTCCAAAGTCAAAAGCCATGGGAGCTGAGGATGGAGATTACAGTCATAACCTAAAAAACTAAGAACCAAGAGCATTGGGAAGGTCAATATCTCAGCTCAAGCAACCTGACAGGAAGAATACAGAGAGACCCCTTCCTTCCTCTACATTTTGTTCTAGTCAGGCCCTCCTCAGATTGGATGATGCTGACCCACACCGAGGAGGATGATCTACTTTACTGATTTCATGGAAATTTAAAAATCAATCTCACTCAAAACACCCTCAGACATATCCAGAAATAATGTTTAATCTGGGCACTCCCTGGCCTAGTCAAACTGACACACAAAATTAACCATCACAACTCCCATATTCATGGGAATAGGAGTCTATTACTCATCTTCCTGGTGATGGTGACATTGTTGCCTTGCCCTGGGCACTCCAGTGGTATATCTCATGGACTTCTGTGAGAAGTTCTGTGGGGATGTAGATCCAAGAACAGGTCATTAATAAACATGGCAGAAAGGTGTCCATACTCTCCCAGCAGTCACTCAGAGGGCTCAAAACTCTCAAGTCCTCTCCAACACTCAATGTTGTCTAAGTTTGTGGGTTTTTTGGCCAGTTGCATAGGTATAGTACGACGGTACTTTTGTTGCATTTTGTTTTTATCTGAAAACAAATAATTCTGAGTTTTATTAATGTTTTTATGTTTTTGGATTACAACTTCTATAAATTACTTGTTGATATCCTTTTTCATATTTGTTTACAGTTTTATTCTTTTCCCATACATTTTCCTCCCTTTGTTCACTTGTCCATCATTTTACATGTATTACTTCAGACATATATTAGCTACTGGTCAGTTTTCAATAATGAAAATATTCATTAACTCATCTCCTTTATTGCACACACTAGGTACTCACTAAGGTTTGTTAATAGAATAACAAATGAATAACACTACATACTAGATGTTCAATGTGTTTGCTGAACTGAACTGAAATCAAAAGATGCACAACCAAAGACAGTTTTGGCTGTATTCCATTCGACTTCAATTGTAATACATATTCAAGCTCCAACACTTCCATGCAGAAATCTAAGATGGGCCATTCTCTCACCTAGATACATAAAATTGAGAATTACCTAACACATTTCAAAAACCTGATTAAAGACTTCCTTCCTGGTTTTCAGAAATAATGATGAATTTATCACAGAAAGTTTTACAAAACGTCATAATATCCACGTCTGGCAATGTGACACTTGGCACTGATTCTCAGTTCTCTGATCTGCAAAACGAAAATAATATTCACCTCAAAGGGTTTTGTAGATGTATAATAATATGTGAACTGCCTATCCCTGTGCTGGACACAAAATAATTACTTAGCAATGTTGCATCCATCTTCCCCTTGGATATATGTAGTAAGGAAACAGTTCACACTTTAGCATAGTTTATTGGTGTTCGCATTTAAGAGAAGTGGTTCCTTTAACATTTCAATTCTCTAAATAGGAACTGAATGTGTTAGTTTTTCTGTGGGGGCAATACAGTCCATAGGGATTCCTTATTCAATTATTTAAGTTGTGCTTGTTTTCCTTGAATCTCAGGTTTAGGGTCCTGGGAAAAGTTCTTTGATCACCTGATTACCCCCCCTTTATTATCACATCAATCTCAGTGACAGCGGAAAGCACTGCAAGCACAGTGCAGAGTTAGCCGGCATATTCTCCAAACATGCACGCAGACCCTTCAGCAGGTTGACAGAGTAACCAGTAATGCACTCATCAATCAATGTAGCCATCATCTTCAATTATTAGTGAGAAACTCTATGTGCTGAGCATACTTTTATTTTTATTAACTAGATTTTGTGCTTGGTATTTTTTTAGTGACAAATTGCCCTTTATTGTGGGGCCCAATTTTGGATAATGGTTAAGAATCATATTTGGGTTCAGATCCTGGCTCTATTTTTGCTAACTCTGTGACTTGGACAAATTATTTTGCTTCTCTAATAATTATTCGAGTTTTGTGACTCCAGTGAAACAAAGCAATTTGCTAATTTCAGAGCAAATAAGATTTTTCGGCAGTACACCTGCATAGCTCTGGACTCACGTAGAATATATTTACAGTGCTTACTAAGTATTAGAAAATATACATACCCGTTGGGACACTTTAAAGGAGGCATAGTTTAAAAAAAAAATAGAGCTCTGTTAAACCAACTCAGAAATTAACAGGTCCAAGATGGTATGAGTAGCCAGAAGGCACATGTAGTTATGTTGGGGTGATACTTGCCCTGTTAAGGTCAATCATGGAGGAACCCTTCAGAGACAGCCTCGTCTCCTCTTGATTCCTTCAGCAATATTCCAACCACATGTATCCCAAATTCTACATGATCCCTCTTATCCCAGGAATTACTGGAGAGACCTACAGTACCTTCCTCCTCTTACACCTCCATGCTTCACCTTGAGCCTCTGACACACTGTCTTCTTCCATCCCATGTAGGGCCCAGCAGAACACAGGTCATGGCTGTCCTAATCCTTATCCCACACTTACTATACCAAGACCTTTTTGTTTGTCATTTGTTTTAAAAGACTATTATTTTAGAGCAATTAAAGCTAATGGCAAAATTAAGAAGGTGGCGTACAGATTTCCCATAAATCCCTACTCCCCCACAGCCATAGTTAGCTCCATTGTCAGTGTCCCCTCTGGAGGGATGCATTGGTTACAATAATGACTATAAACTGACACATCATTTACACCCAGAGTTCATAGTTTACATTAGGGTTCACTCGTGGTGTTTTATAATCTTTTTATGTTGTTTTTTTTTTTTTTAAGATTTTATTTATTTATTTGACAGACAGAGATCATAAGCAGGCAGAGAGGCAGGCAGAGAGAGAGGGGGGAGAAGCAGTCTCTCTGCTGATCAGAGAGCCCGATGTGGGACTCGATCCCAGGACCCTGGGATCATGACCTGAGCCGAAGGCAGCGGCTTAATGACTTAGCCACTCAGGCGACCCTCTTTTTATGTTTTTAAGATTTTATTTATTTATTTGAGAGAGAGCGGTAAGGAGAGAGAGCACATGCAGTGGGGAGAGGGAGAAGCAGGCTCCCCAGTGAGCAGGGAGACCGATGCAGGGTTTGATCCCAGGGTCCTGGAATCATGACCTGAGCCAAAGGTAGACATTTAACCGATGGAGCCACCCATGCACCCTACTCTTGGTGTTTTATATTTTATGGATTTAGACATATGGATAACAACATGTTTCCATCATTATGGTGTCACACAGAATAGTTTCACTGCCCTAAAAATCCACTGTGCTCTGCCCCACCCTAATTCCCTCAATCACTCACAACCTCTGGCAACCAGTGATTTTTTTTACCTCTGCAGTTTCATCTTTTCCATTATGTCATATCGTTGGAATCATACAGAATGTAGCCTTCTTATATTGTCTTCTTTAACTCAGTATATGCATTTAAGGTTCCTCTGTGTCTCTTCATGACTTGGTAGCTCGTTCCTTTTTAGTGCTGAATAATATGCCATTGTCTGAATGTAACAAAGCTTGTTTATCCATTCACTTACTGAAGGACATCTGATGGTTTCCAGTTTTGGGGGATTATTAATAAAGCTGCTATAAACATCCACACACAGGTTTCCATGTGGACATAAATTTTTAGATCTTTTAGGTAAATACCAAGGAGTGCAATTACATAGGGTAAGAGCTTTTTTTTTTTTTTAATTTTGTAAGAAACCACCCAACTCTCATCCAAAGTGGGTACACCATTTTGCATTCCCACAACCAATGAGTGAGAGTTCCAGTTGCTCCACATCCTTACCAGCATTTGATGTTGTCAGTGTTCCTATTCTAACAGATGTGCAGGGGTAGCTCAGTATTTTACCAAGACCCTTTATAGACATTACCAGCAACCTCATGTCTTCTGACATCTCTAGATTGGAGTGGGCACCCATTTCTTATGCACATACCCTCCCATTCCTCAGGAGGTTATTCCTGGCTTTCTCAAAAACTCTTTAATCCTTGTTACCATGGAAGCAGCACCATGCTGGGAATGTGAATATCATCTGTATGGCGAGCTGCCTAAGAAGATGCCAGCCATCCCTTGCCTCTATGTCTAATTCCAACTGAGGATCCTTTTTGGTCTGTTAAGTTTATATGGTGATTGTGTCTTTTATAGAGGACAGGGAGTCAAATACACGGTCATGCAGCTGTCCCTCTCCTCTCCACTTTTATTTCTGTACATACTGGGGAAGAGACAGGAATGGTGACCAATTCCTGCCACCTCCCAGCTCTTCCTCCAGTGGATGGTTTGGTAGTCTGCATTTTCTTTAGAAAATGAGTGTTTTAAGTTATTACTGTTTTTAGTTAGGGGTCTTAGACTCAACACCATAAAAACAGGAAAACTCCTATTTAACATTCTTACATACATAAATTTATAGAAGTTTGCTCATATGTGCATTATATATATATATATATATATATATATATATATGCATATCCTCCAATATGTATGTATGTATGTGTGTGTGTGTATATATATATATATCTATCTCCCTCAATTTTTCTCTCCAGCTTCTAGCCTAGGGCTCAGTATATTATGGCTTTATTCATTAAACTGCAAAAATGTAGCTGAGTATCTACTATATATCTAGCCATATTATATTTGTCATCTCATTTAGTCCTTATATGAACCTCAGAGATGGGAATTATTACTTCAAAGAGTGTGCATGAAGCAAGGAAGGTGAAATTTTCCTTTTATGAATTGTTTTTTATTTGTCACGCTTCTCAACCTATCAGGTTATAGACAACAAAATGAGGCTCGAGGAGATTAAGGAATTGCTCCGCTGTCTGAATCATAATTGGAACCGATTAAGAAATAGGACAATGAGTGTGAGAAACACCCCTCATGACGGAAAGACCAGCTTATAATGAAATCCTCCCATTCTGCTCTCCTTTATTTATCACTTCCTTCAGGTAGCCAATAATAAGCGCAGCAGAAGTCGGCTGCAGCTGTCACTCCTGCAGATTAAGGGATGTGTTTCGGTCTTCTGAGCAACCTACCTGAGCTAGCTCATCAAAATTCCACCCACCAGCTGCTAGAGGAAAAAATAGTATGCAAATGGCTGTTTGTAGCATCGGGTTCATCAGAATCATTCTAGAACTCTGAGCATCACAGGGGAACGGTAGAAGCAGGCTTCATCCTTACAAGAGAGAAGTCTGTCTCTTCTTATTAGAGCAGGCAGGTGCCCATTGTCTCACTCGAGGCATCGGTGATACTTCTCTCAGATTTGTATTGTTGGGCCTTTAAAAATATTCCTCTATGCAAGGGCAGGCTTGGTATCCACGGGTCTTGCAATTTGAAGACTGTTTCAACAACAGAAAAAAAATATGAAGAAATGATGAGCAAGACATTAGTGGCTGTGCTCAGTTGCGAATGAAACAGGTTCTATCCCAGCCTGCTCTGAAACTGCCCATCTTTGTCTCTGGAGGCTTGAAATGCTTTTTCACTAAGATAGTTCTGCATGTTTAATTCTCCTCTCTTGAGAGTCTTCCTCTTTAAATATGTAGATGTGTGAGTGTATATGAACACACATGCACATACATGTATACATATATACACACACTTCTGTGCCTGTATGCAAATATATGTTTATATATAAATATATGTTTATTATACATCTTATATACTTAATATATAATGCATACATTTTATATATAACATAAATATATCAAACAATAAATAATTAAACAATATCCTGGTATAGCATACATAATATATATTAGAAATATATATTATGTTATATACATATATAAAATATATTGTTTAATGGAAAAGGAAAGGAAACGCTTATCATTCAGGATCCTTTTCAGAAACAGAACAAATCCCAAATTAGGTTTTTAAATAAAATTTAATAAAGCGGCCATTTTCAGAGGTGGGCAGAGTGAAGGGAATCATAATGTATTGTTTAGGTTCTCAGAGACCAGCAGCAGTGGGAAGACATCACTACCCTCTGTTGAAGGGTCAAGTAGACTGAACAGGTGTACTGGGGACAAAGGTCACATGAAATTCTAGAAGGACAGTATTCAGAATGAAGGTAATGCTTTTGGAAAGAGAGGGAAAAAGAATGCCCCAAACTCTCCACTTACTAACCTTCTGTGCTCCTGCTATGATTTTCCATGGGCTGACATCAACAGAAAGTCTGAAGGAAAAGGAGCCCAAGTGATGCAGTATGTGTGCCTGACCTGTCCTCTGAATCAGGCACACAGGAGAGACTGGAAAACAGCAGAGGAAGACAGGAATGGAAAATGACGGATAACCAGACCTGGTTCATACAATTAACTGTATGAACCCCTTTCTCCGAAATCAGATGGAGGTATTAATATCTGCTTCACAGGGTAACTAGCAGGAATACCTTATGGTAATTGAGGTTTTCCAAAGTCAAAGAAAACATAAATGAAAAACTGAGAATTTGAAACCAAGGTCTGGGTGAAAGCCCATCCACTCCCCACTTTCTGAACAGGAACACTGACAATAATTACACAGTGGCTTCGTCATTGCTGGTTGGTCTGTGGGGAGGGGAAGTCCGAGAAGGCCTGTACTCTGGAATCTGGATCCAAGGAACCACACCCAAGGGATGCCCTGACCCAGATCTGATTTAGATGAAAATGTTAGACTCTGACCTGATGCTGTGAATGGGATGAGACTTTTGAGGGTCATGAGAAGGAACAGGTCTTCTTGGGGGATGGACAGGAAACATTAGAAAAGAGAAGACAGACAAGAGGTGGTGACCAACCTCCAAGATGGCCCCTAATGATCAAGGACACCTGCTATTCGCATCCTTTCATGCTCCCCTCCCAGACCCGATCAAGATCAGTCTGTGGGCCAACAGCATATGGCAGACCTGGTGGTATATCATCTCTGAGATTAGGATACAAAAACCAACAAACAAGCAAAGCTTCTATCAGGTTTTCTCTCTCATTTGGATCACTAGCTTCAGGGAAGCTAGTTGCATTATGAGTAGCTCTATGGGAAGACCCCATGAAGGGTATGTGATGAAGGCTGGAGGTCGGTTCTAGCCCGTCAGGTCTCTGATTAGCACAGACCCACTGGTGGCCTCACAAGAGACTCCAATCCAATCACACAGCTAAGTTACTCTCAGATTCCTGCCCTGCAAATCATGCGAGTTACTATCTGCTGTTTCTAGCTGCTAAATGAGACTAGGCGTATGCAGCAACAGGTAACTAATATACTAAACAGACCTACGTGAGTCTCTGCTAAAGGGAAGGTACTTAATGCCACGAAGCACAGAAGATCCAGAATCTGCTATCTGAGTGTAATCAAGTTACCCATAAGCTACAATAAAATATCAGTACTCCCAAGAAACATGTGATATAATTAAAAGTCTTTACAATGTACCACTCACAATATGAAGAAATAATCCAAAATTACACAACACGGGAAATAATGGGAAAATCTCATCTATTTTCAGAACAACCCCAAGATAGTTCACATATTGGAATAAGCAGAAAAGGATTTTTAAGGACTTATTATTACCAGAGTCACATGCGTAGACTCTGCTTGTACTCTCTCCCTCTCCCTTTGCCTCTCCCCTGTGCGTGTTCTCTCTCTCTTTAAAATAAATAAATAAAATCTTTAAAATTAAATTAAATTAAATTTTATTTAATTTAATTTTTAAAATTACACTGTATGTGCTTAATAGCAAATCAGATGTAGAAGAATTGATATATCTAAAAACAGCTTAACGAAAAAAAAATCCCACTTGAAGAACATAAAGAAAAATGATTTTAAAACATAACAGAGCCTCAAGG
The DNA here is from genome assembly GCF_010015895.1 of Lontra canadensis. Lineage (NCBI taxonomy): Eukaryota > Metazoa > Chordata > Mammalia > Carnivora > Mustelidae > Lontra > Lontra canadensis. The sequence continues at coordinate 5,076,168 of NW_022631033.1, forward strand.
GCATCTGTGACAAATATCCAAAGGTCTAACATGACAATCGGGGCCCCAGAAGGGGAGGAGGATGGAGAAGCAGTGACAGTATGGAAGAAATAATCTCTAACTGTCACCCCAATTCAGGAGTGACATAAATTGTAAGGTTCAAGATGATAACTAAACCACAAGTAGGATAAACAAAAAGAAAACCTGACTCAGGCATCTCCTAGAGTGCTGAAAACCAAGCATGGAATGAAAATCATGGCTCTTGCCGGAGACAAACAACATGTTGCGTAGAGGGGATCTATCTGAATGAGTGCTGATTTCTCATCAGAAACAACAGAACATTAACTTTAAAGTCCTGAAAGAAACACAAAATAAAAGCTACCAACACAGAATTCTATTTACATAGAAAAATACCGTTCCAGAATGAAGGCAAAATAAAACCCATTCGGTAAACGAAAACTCAGATAATTCGCTGCCAGCAGCCGTTGATGTCAGAGGCTCTAAACGCTGTTCTCTGGCTGAAGGGAAAAAATGCTGGACTCACCAGAAGGGACGAGCATCGGGTATATCAATACAAAGGCAAATATATCAGACCATTTTTCTCTTAAGTTCTTTAGCGTACACACAATGACTTGAGCAGACATTTTGACACTGAATTATATTATACAGATGCATCACATGTGACTACTACAGCTGGGCCACAACAGGGAGGACACAAACCCCGTGTTCAAAAGCTTCCTACTTCATGTGCAGCAGTGAAATGCCAACTCTCCGTAGACTCTGAATAATTAAGAAGCCATGTCGTCATCCCCAGAGAGACTACCAAAAATATACAGAGTTCTAGTTAGAAAGTTAATAGATAAAATAAACACCTAAAAAATATTCAAGTAATTCTTTTGGGGGCACCCAGCTGTCTCAGTTGGTTGAGCATCTGCCTTCAGCTCAGGTCATAATCTTGGAGTCCCGTGATCAAATCCTGTGTCAGGCTCCCTGCTCAGCAGGGAGTCTGTTTCTCCCTCTGCGCCTCCCCTTCTTATGCTCTCGCTCTCTCTCTCATTCTCTCTCTCTCAAATAAATAAATAAAATCTTAAAAAAAAAATCTCTTCCTTTAAAAAAATTAACTTTTTAGATGTTTTATTTAAGTCATCTCCACACCCATTGTGGGGCTGGAACTCACAGCCCCAAGATCGTATGCCCCACCCACTGAGCTAGCCAGGTACCCCTAAAATAATTTTCAAAAGTGAGGAAGGCAGGGACAGAAGGGACAAGAGACCACAATGTGTTTGTGGCACTATTTCAGCCTGCTATCTTCCCGCACGGGCCTGTGTGTCCGGCCTGCTGCACGCAGCCTCAAGGGGATGGCAAATACTCTCAGGTGATCTGTAAGGATGCTTGGTACTAGGGCTGTGGTTGGAAACTGTTGGCCGACTGAACAAGTCAACTGAAGAGATTCTAAGAGACTTAGGAAGACGTGGACAGGGATGGAGAGGAAACACCCCTGCCTCTCTTTTCTCTTGCCCTGCATTCTCCTGCTTCTTCACAGTGGTTACACGGAGGCCAGAGGGCAAGGGGATGGTGGGGATGCCATCCATGGAGGTGACAGTCACAAGGCACAGAAGTGGCAGAGAGAGCGTGAGGACAGATGTGGAGGAGAGAACGGACTAGACCTCCATGCTGCTGGGCTTACCCTCATCCCCTCATTTAGATTCGCAGCACAAGGCTGGGGAGGAATGTGACTGACACACCTATCTGCGGTGTTTGACATAGGGAAGTAGTTGATTTCTCTAGTCCTGGCAGGCCCCCAATTGCTGGACACTTAATATCTTAGATTGAAAGCAGAGGTGAAATAGAATACAGGCCTATCAAATAATTTTCTCTGCCTAAAATCTACAAACTTGGTAATATTTTTCTAACCTTAATTTTCTTTTTGTTCCTGGCTGAAAGCATCCAAAAGCAGTCCACTTACAGAAAGGTTCTACATTTTTTTTTTTTTCTGATTTCTATCCCAAAACCAAAAGCCTCGGTGATAAGGAGAGCGCCCAGGAATTTCCTGGGATCGGCAATTTTACCAAATACTTGCTATAGCATTCAGTCACGACACAGTCGGGCATATTCTGATTCTTTTCCTTGCCAACTGCTTCAGTCACCCTATCAGACATGAAGCCATCCTCTTGGTGCAAAAGACACCACACCAGACACTATTTGATGCAATGTTTCTTTATGGTTGTTAAGGATCAACTGAGCTAATGTATTTGAACAAGTATATAAAAGAAAAATGGATATCCAGGTACACCTGTGATCTCTTTGGATAAAACAGGGAGGAAATTCAAATCCCTTTATATAAAGCCATTTCACTACTACTGAACAAACAGAAGTAAATACATGTGATTTCTGAAGGAGTGATAAGAAAAGATGCTTGTTTCCCGTGCATAATCCTGCTCCAATGAAGGCTTTATGAAGATCAATATGATGAGATTTAATCTTGGTTTGTCAAACTTTCCATAAATGGAATAAAAGTGGATTGTCGTTACAGGCATATACAAATTATTTAACTATACAGAATGATTTAGTTGTATATTTCCAGCACACACCCCTCTGCCCCTGTGTGCCATGCTTTGAGTGAGGCACTGCCTCCTATGAACAAGCCAGAGATCATCTCTGTATACTGGTCCCCACGTGACTTATTTCTGCGAAACAGGCCAAAACCCTGTAGCTCAAAAGCCTGATGACACCAAACTTAAATTATTACAATCCCAACTGTGCTAAACATAGCCCAGATAAGCAGATATTTAGTCACTTAGAACTGTCTGCTTTGTATACTTTGCAAAACTCCATCCTGCCCCTACTAGGTTCTGTGGTTACGCAAATGGCAAGCCCCCGGTGTCCTTCAGACCTCTGACACAGAGCTCTGCCATTATGGGGAAGGACATCTCCAATACCCTCTTCTCCAGGAGCTGCCCTGCCTTCCTTCTTTTCTGGGTCATGGCCTCTGACAGTAGCCACAGGACAGGCACAGGCTGCGAGGGACTTTCCCCTCCCTGCCAACCTGTCAAAGCTGCACTCAAGACAGCTTGCGTGAGCTACTGCCACCTAGTGGTCATGTCATTTTCCTCAATCAGCCCTGAAATCCTTGAACCCACTTCGTGCCAATGACGTGAAGATAAGTATTAGAGGGCCCTTGAGCTGAAGTATTATCTAGCCTGATGATAGAGTAGAAGTAAGGTGCATTTAAATGTGAATTCTAAAAAAGTCAAGAAAAAGAAAATGCATATCGCTTATGTAACCATTTTGAATTATATTAGAGCTCTTTCCAGTTCTCCTTAACTTGTACATGAGACAAGAGCACTGGAGCCAATTTTCTACCTCACACAGAAAACCTCCATCATTTTACATCAGATTAAATATATTTCAGGCCCTAGGCTGACTGGGTCAGTGCACCAATGCAATTCCAAAGTACAGATTCAGAGATTAGGACTCCAGAAAATTGCATAAGTTTTAACAAAATAGATTTTTAATTTTATGGCAATATGGGTTGAGGAAATACGGAGAACTGCACAGATTAGCTTTTTCCTGTATAGATTATTATGTTTACTTTCATACCAAAAGTCCTCTATTCAAAAATATATTTGGATTTGACTTTTACTAGTTGTCTTAAAAACCTCACATTTAAGATAGTCTAAAAATGAACTTCATTTTACTGTTTACAAAGAATACATATTGATTTAACTTTCACTTTATTGTTTTCATTTGTAGTGAAAATAAAGTACTGACATATTTTTCTTTAGGGAGAAAGAGCTGTAATTGTAAGCAGCCAGATTAGCTAATGGCATGTTATTTAATTGCATGCATGGCATTTTTTTTAACATATATATGACTGAGAAGCATTTTTCTAATATATTAAAATAAAACAAATTTTACCTCCAATTGAAATGTTATTATATTATACAATATTTTAAGAATTCCATAACCAATCAAGCTTTTGTAAATGCTCATTTCACTACTCGTTCATGTGGCTGTATTAAATTATACAGACAGCCATAAACAGACTCTTTCTGTCCCATATTCTTCACTTGAAGCTTTTAGAATATGTTCATTATGGCAAGGTCTTGTAGACAAATGGCATTTCTTCACCACTTCCAGCAGCTTGGATATAACGGCTTAGAGAATTCTAGTGCGTGGCTCTTCTAAATCATTACAGCCCCCAAAGAGTCATAGCCTTGGTGTATTCTAGAGAATGCCATTGTGGAGTGTTAACATTGAAGAAGATTGTCATTCAACAGACTTTGTCCATACCACTCATCATTAACTGGATCTCACAAAATGTTAAAAATACACCATGGAGAGTTCTCAGAGCTCCATAAAATTTCAATAAATATATCAGGATTGGGATATAAATGTATCAGAATGAATTTATAAAGGAAGATAAAAATACATGGCATAAATAATCCTTTGGATTTAACTGATAAAAGTGTTCTCTACTATAGATATTAAAACTGGTAAATTTTTAACTGAAAAGATATTGTTTAATAGCAAGTATTTATTGAACTTAATGTATAAAAATCTTAAATATTTTATTATTGTTAAAATATAATAAAATAGCCAATTCAAAGAAAGAAGAAACATGGATAGACTATTGTTTAAATACCGAGTGTGTCACAAAAAACTAAGGTAGTAATATCTTCAAAAATAAGAAAGCATTAAAAGAAAATTCACACCGTAATAACTTTAAATCCATGACCTAATTTGAATTTTGATCCAAACAAAATTATGGCATTTTTCTGATGGAAACATGAGGCATCCTGAATATTTACCAAATAGTGGTAACAACTATAACTCAAAATAGCAAATTGGCCCCAAATCCAATGAATTAGAAAGACATATGGGGCACTAGAGGAAGGTAAGATAGTTTCCAGGAGGGAACTAAAGAAAGGTGTCATGGAACATTTGGCCTTAGCACTCTGTGTTGACAGTTAAATGAGACTGAGTTTGAGAGAAAAGATTAAGAGAAGACATGAACGAGTAGAAGTAGACAGGTAGTAAAGTGTAGCAATTCCTGACTGAACCTAGAAAAAATTTATTGAACCCATCTACAGGATATGAAGCTGCGTTATAACAGTGTTCTAGAAAGTTTATTGCCAGGCATATATAGAATTAAATTAGAAGGACTCAATTCAGAGACATTAGCTAGAGAGGGGCTTGTGTGATATGTGAGGTCACAAATAATGAAGGCCTGGATTTTATTTTTGGTTTTGAGAAGACAAGTCGTGGACAACCATGCTGACACACAGTGGGGAGCTCTGATACTGGACCCAGCAGGAAAGAAACAACTAAAAGGGGACCATAAGAGGTCTGTGAATAGATACTTTGTGGAGTGTTAGATACTTTGTGTCTGCTGCTCTGCTGGGACCAACAGCCCCTTGTTTCTGATTCAGAAGTCTCCCATCTTCTTCCTAGACTCATGGAATTCAGGCAGACTAACTTGTTCCTTTGTAAGATGGCAGACGATCAGACCCTTCACAGTCCCTGACTACCAAAGTTGCAGGGATCTTTGAATTCCTTAGATTAGTCATTACTTAAAAATACTTGGCTGTTCTCTCAAGATCTTGGTTCTTTGAGAAATGGGGCATGAGAGCAAAAATGGCTCCTTGTCCTTCAAGAGCTTAAATGTACTGAGGAGAGAGACATCCTTTTTAATATAATACAGGTTTCAGATAATATAAAACCACACTTAAATATCTGATTGTGTTGGATTGCGTTTTGTGGTTCTACTTATAAATCTAGAATTGAATTTACGCAGTGTCACTGGTCCCCTGGGTTAGCTGCTGGTTGGATTAGGGCATTAAGGAAAGTGAATGCATGTCTAAAAAGATGTGAGAAACATCCAAGAAATAGAATGACTCAAGGAAAACCACAATATTACAAAGATTTTGGTGAATCTGTGGATGCAGAGCCAGTATGTGACAGAAGTATAACAGCATTTTTTGGGAAACAATGACAAATAAACTAAGAGATAAAGCTCAATGCAAGACAGAAGTCATAAAAGTTCTTAAAAGTGTTGCCCTTGATCCAATAAAAGACACCATGTTTTTGAAATATTACTGTGAAAAAAATACTAGCAGGATTGGGATGAAGTGAGATTGTAGCCATTTAAATATTCAACTTAAAACCAATAATTATGGTATTTCATATTCTATGTCATCCAGTAGCAGCCACATAGTAAAGACCTCTTCAAGTCTCAACTTATTCATGCATAATTAGAGAGCTATTTGTCATATTGTAATTCATTGTTTGCTTTCCTGCCCAGAGAAAGAAGACCCACACTGGCTGACATATTCTGCTATTCTTCTTTGGATATTTATAACTGTCTAACAGATTCTTATGTTAATAAAGAAATACACATATGGTTCATACTATGCTCCTTTAAAATGTTTCTGTGAGGGTTAGTTTCTCCCCGGCTTCCTTAAATTTCATCAAAACAGGTTAATCTTAGGTAGGAACTCACTTGGAGCCTCACGGGAAACCATATATATTCCTATATGTAAATACTCATTTCTTTTCCTCCCTAAAACATGCATAACTTCTAAATATTTTTACACAAAAACACCAACCAGTTTGATGAAATTAAAAAAAAAAAAACACAGAAAACTTTTAGATAAATTCAGTACTCACATACCATGATGCTTTGGAGATCAGTGAAAAGCAGTAAGAGCACATCAAACTGGGATTCACAAATGCATGGCTGATGGGAAATCTGTACACAAAGAGAAAATCAATACAACTGATCAGGTATTGCAAATGATTACTGAACACAATTATCAGGAAATTTTATAAATCCAACAGCAGCCTAAGGAAATAATGGAAGATACAACATCTATTTTGTGCAATGGGAATCATAGTAGGAAAAAAAAAAAAAAAAGAAAGAAAGAAAGAAAGAAAGAAAGAAAGAAAAATAGAAAAAAAAAAAGACCAGAAGACAAGTGTGATATTGGGGATTTTTGTGATAAAGGATGAAACCTGAACAGAACTCAGAAGTGATCAGGACAAAACCTGAAAAGAATTCAGAATTAAGATCAGAATTGATCTTAAGACAAAATTTATAAAGGAAATTTAAAAATTTTTGCTTAAATGCATTTTAGATGTACACAGCAGAGAAATAGTCACATAAAACATGTAGCTTTTCAAAAGTCTAAAAAGAATTAGGAATGATTTAGCATTAAACGTCTTTAGAGATCAACTATGTCCTTTGGATATTCTTAGTAGGGGTTTATATTTAACCATTGTTCCAACTTGATATTGTACTTAAATAGACTGAAATTAAAATCACAGCATGCATATTATTTATGTTTTTCTGCTTTTCATTTGCATGTCTTTCTTTTATATACATGAAATATTACTATTTCATTGTATTCATTTCATATGTATAAAATACATGAATTATTACTATTGAGTTTTACTGGAAATATGATTGTATGAAGGTGAAACATCAAAAAGCATATTTTTAATAATTAGATCCTTTCTAGAGCTCAGTACACTAATTCTAGTGATCAAGATGTGAAAAAGTACTAACTTATGCTAGATATAATAAGTCAAAGATTACTCTCAAGGACAATGACAAGAAGAATCATAAAAATGTGCAAATATAACAAAGAGAAAATACTTGACAAATGCAGGAGTCAATAATGCAAAGAAAGAAGAAGTGGGTAGAACATAAACAAAACAAAATTTTGATTATGTATTCATTTTTTTAAAATTTCTTGTTGTTGTTTCAAGTTTTTATTTAAATTCCAATTAGTCAACATATAGGGTAATCTTAGTTTCAGAACTAGAATATAGTGACTCATCACTTACATACAACACCCAGTGCTCATCACGTGCCCTCCTTAATGCCCATCCCTCATCTAGCCCATGCCCAACAAGCCCAGCAACCCTCGATTTGTTCTCTGTAGTGAATAGTATCTTACAGTTTGCCTCCCTCTTTCCCCCCCTGCTTTCCCCTATATTCATCTGTTTTACTTCTTAAATTCCACATGTGAGTGAAATCAAGAACAATTTTCCTTCCTCTGACTGACTTGTTTTGTTTAGCATAATACACTCTAGCTCCATCTACATTGTTGCAAATGACAAAATATAATTCTTTTTGATGGCTGAGTAGTATTCCATTGTATTTATATATCACACCTACTTTACCCATTTGGTGATGTATTTAAACTCAAATATATCAATAATTACATTAGAAGCAAGTTAACTCAATACACAATGTAAGTCTTTAATATTGATTTAATTTTTAAAAATGCTCCACTTCATGCTTTACTGTGACACATCTTAAATACAGAGAGACATAAATGTTGAAAAATAAAAGAAAATTAAAAAAAAAATTCATTGCAATCCACATCAAAATAAAGCTGGTGTGGCTACAATAATGTTATGCAAATTAGACTGTAAAACACAGTATTACCAGTAATAAATAGGAACATTTTTAACAATACAAAGGAAATACACTAGACATAATATTTCTGTATTTGTATGCAACTAGTATTAGATGAATCAAAAAAAGACAAACTAAAAAGAAAAATACAAAGTTACAATGAGATGGGAATGAGTTCACCTCTTTTTCTTTGTAATAGAAAGGAAAAATAGGGAAAAAGTAAGTGGAGCTAGAATTTTGATAATTGAAAAATAAACCTAAACATGATTGACTTAAAGATACTACTGCATTCAATACAAGTATAACTTGTTTTGAAATGAATATGAATCATTTTCCAAAATGAATCAGATCTTGGGGAATAAGTCAAGTCCTAGGAAATTTCTAATACTAGATGAAAACATGGCATGTTATTTGTCCACAGTGCAAATAAACTAGAAATCAGTAATAAAAATTTAATTAGTAAATCATCAATTGAAAATTAAGCCATAAACCTCTAAATAACCCAGAGGATTAACAAACAACACAAAATAGATATAGAGAGCATTTTAAATAAAATGATTATGAGGCTATGACCTAAATTTACCAGTTGAATCTAGCTAAAGTTATGCTTCAAGAATAGATTTAGTCTTGGGACGCCTGGGTGGCTCAGTTGGCTAAGCTGCTGCCTTCAGCTCGGGTCATGATGCCAGGGTCCTGGGATCGAGTCCCGCATCGTGCTCCTTGCTCAGCAGTGAGCCTGTTTCTCTCGCTGCCTCTGCCGCCTGCCTCTCTGCCTGCTTGTGTGTACTCTCTCTCTCTCTCTGGAAAACAAATAAAATCTTAAAAAAAAAAAAAAAGAATAGATTTAGTTTTGAAAGGTTATTTTAGATCACTAATTTTCCCTAGGAATTTGAAAAATATAGTCTTAAATTCAAAGACAGTGGAAGGAGGTAAATAAATAAATTTATTAAACAGAAAACAAATGTAAAAAGAAAAGTAAAACAGTAAAAGATAATTTCTTAAAAATAAGTAATAAAGTCTATAATGATCAACAAAAAATAAGAAAACATCAAAAAATCCAAAGAAAAAAATCTGTTAACATATTGTATTTAATAGACATTTAAAATACGAGATTATTGTTTATATTTATGCTACAAGATTTTCAAATTTAGTAGAAGTCATATTCCTAGAAAAAATAACAACAGACATAGTAACAAATGAAAAGAGCTGAGTAGCCCAATAATCTATGAAATGGACAAAACATTTTAAGTTCTACAGGCCTTGTGCCTTCACTGGTGAATTCTTCGAACTATTTAAGGAAGACATAATACCCCTTTTACATTAACTTTTCTGCAATATAGAAAAGGAGAAATTGTTTTATGACAATGACCCAATCCTGCTGCCAAAATCTAACAGTTACATTGTAGAGATAAAAATTACAGACCAAGTTGCTGATGAATATTCGTACGAAAAGCATAAACAAACATTAGCAAAACATTCCAACCACATATAACAAATAATTCATTAATACCATGTGGGTTTCTGTCTCAGAACAGAGGACACTATTGGGAGACTGAAAAGGATACTAAAAAATAGAAAATATGTCTAATACATCTAAGGGGAAAGAGTAGTATTTGGAATATATATAGTACTCTTGTAAAATAACAGAAAAGGTCAACCCCTTAGAAACACGGGTTACGGACTTATGCAGATACCACACGTATGAATCCATGTGTGCACGGACACACACAACATCCCAATGATCAAGAAAACACGAAAAAGCGTTTCAAATCATTAATCACCTGGAAAATTCAACTAAAATCCAAATTAGATATCACTACAAACTCACCAGAACTGTGACGTTTCAGAAAAGAAACTGGAAACAAATCTTGGTCAGGATGTGGAGAAACCCAAGGAGTCACGAAATGTCAGCGGGGTTGTAAACTGGTAAAATTGTGTAGGGAAATTTTAGATAGGGTGTCCTCATTCTGAATATTTGATCGGATGACAGCCATTCCACTCATTAATGCCCAACAGAAATGTGTGAGTGAAGGCACCAAGAGCCATTTACACGAATGTTCATAACATCTTTCAAAATAATCATGAACTATAAACAAATCAAATGTTTGTCATCATTATACTGGGAACAAAGAATCAGGGGTATCCATGCAAAAGTGTGAGGCTTTCACAAATACACTGTTCATAGAAGAAGCCAGAATAAAAAAGAAAGACATAACAAAACAAATGGATGGAGTTAGAAATGAATTGCCTGGTTACCCTTTGCAAGGTGGATGGGGTCATGGCGGAGAGGAGAAGCAACAGGTATTTTCAAGGTAATGTTCTGGTAATTTATTTTACAATCTGGGTGTTGATCATAAGGGTGTGTTCCTTTCATGAAATTCATAAGACATGCACTTATAATTTGTGGAGTTTTCTCTACATATTTCCACAGAAGCATATATTTCACATGTATATGTGTGTATGTGTGTATTTAATTATACCCCATTAACACAAGAACATAAAAATTTGGAAGGCAGAAGCTGAAAGTTTTCTCTGTTCCGTAACATATACATAAAATAACAATCTTTCAACAAGACCATCTACAAAAGTTTTCTCATGCTTTATATGAATCACATAGATCTTTTTCCCCTAAATGCATCCCTTCTCTATAATTTTAAGGTAAGATTTATGAGAACAAATTGTGACAAGGTATTGTTGATGCAAACAAAACACTTCACAACAAAGAGACTGTGCTCATAAATTCAAATAACATTTGGAAAAAAATACATGTATAAGAATATATATATGAGTATATGTGTGTGTATGTATCTGTCAAATAATCTTTGTTTTGTTGTTTTTGTGGGAAGAAATAACATGGCAACTTTGAGTTCTTTCACCCTATAGCTTTCTCCCAAAACGTTTAGAATATTATCAGAAGTCTCATCTTGAAAACAGCTGGATGTTTGTATAAGAATGTTTTATTTCCTTCTGCAATGACTAGATTTCTTAAAAATAGCAAACAAAGGAAACTTTCACCCCACCTGCAATCTGCATAAACGAGAAAAAAAAAAAAACCCAGATGGTGATGAGGAAAACCCAAGATTGAAACCATGGCATCAAAGTGCAGGTTTGCCTCGCGTTGTGAGGTATAGCGTGGCTGCCTGGATCTCTTCTTGACGTCTCTACGGAACTGGGGAACTGCAGAGACCCTTCTCGTTCTCCACATGCCATCAAAGAGTTCCCTTGCACTTACCCACTGTCTTGTGTCCTCACTCCACACTGCTTCGAATATCGGAGAACAAAGGGATAGGAAAAAAAATAACATTTCATTTTTTTTTTAAGATTTTATTTATTTATTTGACAGAGAGAGGCAGGGGGAGAGAGAGGGGAGGAAGCAGGCTCCCCGCTGAGCAGAGAGCCCGATGGGGGGCTCAATCCCAGGACCCTGAGATCACGACCTGAGCCGAAGGCAGAGGCTTTAACCCACTGAGCCACCCAGGCGCCCCTAACATTTCATTTTTAATCCACGTACATTCTGGGTGATTGAACTTGGTGCTCTTTGATGATGGTGAGTTTTCTGTATTGAATTAAATCTATTAATTGTTATGCATTTTTTTTTTTAATTGTGAAGAAAAGAAAGAAATTAGCAAATGTGCAGGTAATAAAGAGAAGGGGAAGATACAATGTCCTACAAACCAGAGCACAGCAATCCAGTGTACTGGTGACTACTCATAACAGACCTGTTAGATGGTATACTTTGCTTTTTTTTAATATGATAAAATGTGTATTATTTCCCCTACTGGGAAGAGAACCCTGGGATGCAGAACTAATAACTATGTTGCCTAACTTTAGAAAACAGAGGTAGTAAAAGTGGGTTTCAAAGTCAGTCTTATTTCAAGGTCACATTTTCGACCGTATCCCATTGACTTTAAGGTTAATGTACGATTGACTCACTAACCTTCTGAATGAATGAATGAGTGAAAAGTGAATGAATCACTCACCTAGTAGTAAGAACACTATGAGTGGAAAATTTTAGCGCTTGTCATTTTGAGCCACTACATGAAATATCTAAACACAATTTCATCCTTATCGTTTCCATCAGGTGATATGTTGGGCATTTCTTAGATTTTTATATTACAGCCAGCCAGAATTACAAGACAAATTACAGTATCTCTGTCTGACCAGAACGTAGATGAGAACAATGCTGTCACTAAGGACACCTATGCAAGAGAAAGAAGAGCCCAGAGCTTGAAACATGAAGCCTTGAAGGTTAACAAATATAACTGTTTCCTAGTCAGTTGTTTTTGTTTTTGTTTTTTTTTAAAGGGGGTGGGGGGCTCCTGGGTGGCTCAGTGGGTTAAGCCTCGGCCTTTAGGCTCAGGTCATGATCTCAGGGTCCTGGGATCCAGCCCAGCATCAGGCTCTCTGCTCAGCAGGGAGCCTGCTTCCCCCTCTCCTACTCCCCTTGTGTTCGCTCTCTCGCTATCTCTCTGTCAAATAAATAAGTAAAATCTTTAAAAAAAATTTTTTTTAAAGGCTTAAAGGAAGAAAGTTCTCAACTGGATCTACTTCTTTACAGTCACTGCAAGCGTTTGCAAGAAATAATTGACTTTCATGAAAATCCATTCATGTATTTTTAACACAAAGAGAGAGAGAAATAAATTGTTCATTTGTCAGGAATCCAAGATTTGACAGTTCTCCTACCACAGAATTAGAAGGACTGGATTATTCATAAATAATAACATAAAGCAATTTATTACTAAATCTGATCTGATGGTAGAGTTTGATTTCTTCAAACACTGAAAAGATAAATACAAATCAACACTGTCAGAAACCTAATAAAATTCCTTCCAAGTATGTTTTTGTTGTTCATAAATAAAGTCGTTTCAAAACTGCAACTGGTAAAAAATTGTGTGGTCCAATATATTTTTATTAAAATGTAAAACAAAAAATCTGCAAATCAAGAAGACTAGGAATGTTGACTTGTGAATAATTTTTTTCTGTTCCTTAAAGCACTAATGGAAAGATTATTATATTCCCTGTTTTACATATATATACATACATATGTGTTATATGAGTCCTTATAAATATATATAACATACACATATGCTAAGTTAAATTTATATATACATATATACGTGTATATATAAAGAAACATATGTAAATTTGTTATTCTGTGCAAAGGTCTTTGTTAAACCTAGTCTGAATTTCAAGATGTGCATGAAAAAATTCATGTCTGTGAGGTGCTGGATACATTAGAGTATGATAAAATATTTCTGTGTATGCATTTAGATATATGTATGAAATATAGATATATTAAGTACACATATAAGTTGCTGATGGATATTATTGTCATCTGTGAGTCAGGAAAAATATGATGTATAAAATAAGTTGTATTATAAATTTGGTTTCCACAACTACTCTCAAGTTACTGCTAACTCATATTTGCATAAAACTAAATTTTTGGAAACTAAATGTTCTAAAATGAAATTTTAAAAATAAATGTTTGGAAATGTTAGTTACTAATTGAGAATTCTGCCTTAATCCCATTTTCTAAAGGGGCATATCCAGGACAGGACTGATTACTACAATTCTTTAGCTAAACTATACTGCCTCCACTCCTAAGTCATCAATATTAGTGTGAGTTATGTGAACTAGGTCTTGCTGTGATAATGCTGTATTTACAAACAACTCATAATCTTCACAACACTCACTTCTTAGTCACAAGTATTTGCCTAAGTGACAAAAGTTTAACAAAACGTGGCTGAGCCTGAGCTCAAGTTTGTTCCGTGTGCAAACGTATCACACTATCAGACTAGACACAAGTTCACATCTATGATGCAGTGGGGACCATTCTGCTCTATGCGTTTACTGGTGGCTATTATATAAATGCTGAACAGCCATCTGGTATACTAAAAAAAAAAAGTAGAAACTTTAGCCATTCAAAACCACTGTCATCTGCTAAAATTTGATAGTCTAGCCTTTGGGAAAATGAAAAAAATAATTCAAAAGTGAAAGCTGCATCCACCACCCTCCCTCCCTACATTTGACCTTTTTAATGTGTATCTGCATTTTCAATCCAGAGAATTGGTCCCTATGATGAACTCAGAAGCCCTAGTAGAGACAGTGTTTCATACATAATGTGCTATAAGCAAAATATCTTGTCACTTTAATTGGGAAAACACACTGTCAGGAGTGCTACTTCAATATTTTTGCAGGAAAAAACTTCATGCACAGTTCAGACACAAAGACAGACTTCAGTAGGAGATCCTATCCTACTCAGAAGAAGACAGTTCTGAGAACAGAGGACGCTTTCCCTGCTCCTGGAGAAACATTCTGAGAACAGACTGCATGCCTCTAATACATTTTCTAACTCGAAGAGCAAATTTACCTATAAAAACTGCCTTCAAACATCAAGTTCAGAATTAGGAGTTAGAAAATAATTTACATACTATATAGTCCCCTATTTTTTCCATAGGATCCTCGATTAAATTTGAATGTCAGATTGTATTTATTTATTTATTTTTACTCTTTATTTGAATTCAATTAAGTTAACATATACTGTACTCTTAGTTTCAGGGTGGAATTCAGTGATTCATCAATTCCATACAATACCCAGTGCTCATCATCATGTGCCTCCTTCATGTCCATCACCCAGTTACTCCATTCCCTACCCACCTCCCCTGCAGCAATCCTCAGTTTTTTTCTTTATAGTTAAGAGTCTCTTACAGTTTCCCTCCCTCTCTGTTTCCATCTCAGATTTTATTTTTTTTAAGTGTGTATATATATCCCATGCAATACCTGGGACATACTTACATTAAAAAAGCATTTGTGAAACATAGGAGGAAGGTTTCATGATACCGGTCTAGGCAGTGGTTTCCAGGATATCACATCAAAAGCACAAGCAATTAACAGCAACATAGACAAGTAAGACTATATCAAACTAGAAATGGTTCTGCACATCAAAGGAAACAATCAGCAAAATGAAAAAGCAACCTCTCGAATAGGAAAACAAATACATTGCCAAGCCACATATCTGATAAGGGGTTAATATTTAATGCATATATGAAACCCTTACAACTCAACAGAAAAAAAACAAGCAGACTAATTAAAAAGTGGACAAAGCACTTAATAGACACTTCTCCAAAGAAGACAAGATGGCAAACAGGTACATAAAAAGAAGCTTAAGTCGCTAATCATCAGAGGTATGCAAGTCAAAACTTCGTACCTATTAGGATGGGCATTACAAAAAAGAGTAAATAAAGATGTGCTACTGAAGATGTAGAAGAACTAGAACCCTTGTACACTGCTGAACAGTATGTAAAACGGCACAGCTGCAATGGAAAACAGTAAGACAATTCCTCAAAAAATTAAAAATGAAACGAATGATCCCGTCCTCTCATTTCTGGGTATATATTCAAAAGAATTAAAACGAGCATCTCAAAGAGGTATCAGCACCCCACGTTCACTGCAGCATCATTTGTAACAGCCAGGATACAGAAACGACCTAAACGTCTACCACCCGATGAACAGATAAATAAAAGGTATGTACATACAGTGGGATATTACTTGGACTTATAGGTGGGAACTCTATCATTTGCAACAACAGGGATGGACACGGAGGACATTATGGTGAGTGAAATAAGCCAGTTACAGGAAGCTGGGGGCCGCATGATTCCACTTACACGAGCCATCTAGGACAGTCAGATTCATAAAACAGAGAGGCAGGGCAGCTTCCGGGGCCTGGAGATGGGGATGTGCTGTTCAACTGGTCTCAAGTTCCAGTTATGCTACGTGAGTAAGTTACAGAGAGCTACATTATAGCGCAGCACCTGCAGGTCACGTTTAATATTAAACATTAATTTAAATATTTTAATATGCATTTTATAAATATTTATGAACATCACATGTTCATTAAGAGGGTAGATCTCATGTTAAATATTCTTATCACAATAAAAAAAAGACAAAAAACAGGGATGAAAAATTCTGCTTACTACGTCATCAGTATATTACCCGGAAATAGATCAACACAAACTATGTTAAAACAAAATGGAAATGAAGCCACCAACATGTTTATTATGATGCTATTTGGTGAAGACAACTTAGGAATTCCTTTTTCCTTTAAATTTTTTCTACATTTTAATATGTTTTCATTGTTAATAACATTTATTATGTTTATGATATCAAAATATTAATGAATAAAAGCATGTTCAAACAGATTTGTGAAATTTTAAATGATAAACTAAATGTTGTAGACTCTTCTTAGTTATATTAATAAAAGATAAACACTCAGAAGCAGTATTTGTGCTTTGCCCGAAATGCCTGTTTCTCCTGGCCACGCCCCTGGGCTGGACTGTAGGAGTGACGTGGGGTCACTTGGCTTCTTAGCTCTACAATGTCTTCCCGGCGCTGTGAAGATTCCATCCTGGTCTTTTTCCCTAGCTTCTTCTCCTCTGCTTCATCTTCTAGCAAGGGCATCCTCCAACCATGTCCTGTCCTCTGTTCATTTCACTTTTACCAGCCTCTCTGGAGGTCACTTCCAATCCCACGTTAAAACCAATGCTGCGGATACTGGCTGTCCTACATCGAGCACACGGAGAATCTAATGTTTTAGTTCTTTGGCAGGTGATTCCAGGATCACTCAGGTGGTTCTCTCAAAAATCCTAAATTATCTGTATGCACTCCACACCTGGCTTTGGGCAGGAGCTGTGGGATACTTTGAATCACAGTACGAAAACGCATAACAGGCATTCTATGGGGCCCAATAAAGGAATATTATTGAGCAATTATTTATCATATACTAAATTAACTGAAAAGTGACAAAAAGGAAAGACACTATTTTTGCTTTGGTATGTCACAATTAATTCTCCTTTTCCATTCACACAACGGAAACATGTACATATTTCTTTTTACACTAACAAAGATATGGTTCACATGTCACTGAACTGTATTTTAATCTAGGTGACCTTTTCACAGGCTTTTGCTGGAAACAGCTTTATTGCTTGACCATTAAGGCTCTTGACTCACTTGGTGAGATTAACCCTGAATTCCATGTCTATTTTGAAGAGAATTCATTTACTGAATATTTACTTTGTGTCAGACAATATTGTGAGTAATACAGAACTGGCCACTGCCTCAGGTTTTACAGTCATATGTATTTCAGGACTGTTATATTTTTGAAGTAAGTTCTTAAAAACACACTAACACAATTGCCAAACACATACCTAGGATAATATGGGCAAGTAGTAATTTGGGAATCCCACAGAAATTCTATCCAAAGATCTAACCTAGGAAAAACTCCTTACCATGGAAAAACTTACAGGAAAATCACTATTTATTATACTTCCACTTCAAATATTAATCAAATGGTTTTATATGCACAACATGCTATGTAGAGTCAAAACTGAAGATTAAAAATTATCTGTCTGAATTTCATAATGACACATATTTTTAAAATTTTCTATAAAATCCCCAATCTCAAAATTTTTAAATCTTTTTCACCTGGAAAGAAAACATCTGTAGTAAAAGCTAAAGAATGGGGGCGCCTGGGTGGCTCAGTGGGTTAAAGCCACTGCCTTCGGCTCAGGTCATGATCCCAGGGTCCTGGGATCGAGCCCTATGCCTGGCTCCCTGCTCAGCGGGGAGCCTGCTTCCTCCTCTCTCTCTGCCTACTTGTGATCTCTGCCTGTCAAATAAATAAATAAAATCTTTAAAAAAAAAATAAAATAAAAAAAAAAATAAAAAAAAAAAAGCTAAAGAATGACCGTTTTCTCTCACACATGCACATACACACACACACACACACACCCATCTACATATAAAATTTCTATAATTGTAATAAAGAGTGGGTCATAATTAAACTAATTTTCTGTCAAGAGTCAACTATAAGACTAATTTTGTTTCAAATCCTCTGATTGAAAGTGTTTATTAAATAAACCAATATAAGTGGAACTAATAAATATTTATTAATATTAATTATATTAATATATTAATAATTTACTACCTGCTGAACTCCCCAAGCCCCATTCAGAATCTGTGAGCTAACTCAGGAGTCTCTGCAGAATTTTTCATTTTCTGTTGACTCATCTTTATTATATTTACCCAGGATAAGTGAGTGCTGCCCAATTTTCAACTCTATCTAGAGCAGCACAAATGAATGGGCTTATTAAATACTGACATAAATTTTTAGAATTCTAAAACCTGTTTGTTTGTATTTTAAAAAGCTCTAGGCTTAGTGTTAAGCTGAGGCTTACCAAGCCTGGCATGTTCTGGCAGCTCATATCCAATCTGTAATGAAATAACAAAGAATCTGACTCTCAAAAAGAAGGCTGATAGGAATGTTTTCATTTCCTGAAGACTTCAAAAAACAAAACAAAACAACAACAACAACAACAACAAAAACCTTACATCGTCCACTTTATTTTAAATACAGACCACTGCTATCTTGGTTCCAAATGCTAATTTGCATAGTCTTTGTTTTAAGGCAGATACAAGAAAAACATGCTTTCCCACCTTCTCACCAGACTTATTTTAAAATACTTCTTTTTTTCTTTTGAGAGTCTAGGTCACAGAGCTTTATAAAGTAAACAATGAGAATCAGAGTCCAGACTTTTATTCTTGGCCCTAAAACTGACTCATGGTGTCCTCTCAAAGACCTTATTTCTCCTGGAAGCATCTCGTCCCCAGAAACAGCCATGAGGAGAGGCGTGCTGTTCTCGGTTCCCTGAGATGGCTCTGGCACCACCTTGGGGAGGACAGTCTTCCCTTCAGGCGCTGGCTCCTCAACACAGAGGAATGAGTAGCTGTTTGTACCATTCGACTGTCCTACTTCACAACTACTTCTTACAGTGATTAGACCCACAAAAGATCATTTTATAAATATGGAATTGTTGGTGTGAAGGAGGCATTAAAAATGTAATTATGGCAAAATTTCGAGAAGTAAATAAATGAGAAGAGAAAAGTGAGTGTTTTATTGTATAATCAGCCCCTCGTCAAAGTTTACAGCGGTGAATTGTTTTTCAAAAAAGAAAAACAAACTAATAAAATCAAGAAGGGAAATTATTTTAGAAGGAAGGTAATATTTAATAACAAATTATGCACACGTTGTTTTACATATATCATCTGGAATTGTCATTTAACACATAATAGCCATCAATTTTAAAATTCAAATGATAGGTAAACTGAGACAGAAACAAAATACACAGACACACAAATTGTTTGTAATAAAAAAACTACAAAATGATGGTGTCGACTTTTCAACCAGATCTTTCTGGTAGAGGACAGCATATTCCTTCTCCCCACTACACTATTTACATCATTAAATAGACAAAGAGATTGTGAAAATTTAGGGTTTTTTTTTTTAACTTTTAAGACTTCTTTGTATTTTTGACAATACCTTGCATAATTTATAAGCTGTGAAAATTTCAAATTGTCAAGAAAACAAGAAGTTAGGTATTTATCCAATATTTGGAGCCTCTACTGTTGCATTATCCACCCACCTTGGATCCACACATCCCCACGGTACCAACATATATATTACTCCACTTAAATTTCAAATTTCTAACTTACTGCTGAAAAATGTATACACAGCAATACTGACTCATTCCAAGCAGTAGGAGATAAGACCATGAGATGTACAAAGAAAAAGCATGAGAGGCTGAATCCTGAAAATGTTGATTTCTAAGCAATAAGAGATACAATTGTCTCACAGCCCACACAGGATCGCCAGTCTACTGTGGCAGCAAGAACACCCATGAGCTGAGGTGACTGTTCAGCAATTGCCCTAAATCTTTATTATTTTATTTTATTTTATTTTAGATTTTATTTATTTATATGACAGAGACACAGTGAGAAAAGGAACGCAAGCAAGGGGAGCCGACTTCCTGCTGAGCAGGGAGCCCAATGCAGGGCTGGATTCCAGGACCCTGGGATCATGACCTGAGCCAAAGGCAAATGCTTAATGACTGAGCCACGCAGGCACACCAATTATCTTTTCAAAGTGATCTCTACAACCAATGTGGGGCTTGAACTTACAACCCTGAGATCGAGAGTCATATGTTCTAAAGACTGAGTTAGCCAGATGCCCCCCTTAAATCTTCATCTTCACACTTCTCGTATGACTGCAATCAGAATTTCATCATGAACCTAAGTTCCACTCTGAGCACCTCAACCCATGGCTTCAGCAGTCAAAAGAAACAGGAGACAGCCTAGAAAGTGTTTATAAGATAAAAATAATAGGGCTGGTTTTAAGCAAAACTCAACAAAATGAGCTATGGAAGGGTTTTGGTTTCAGATTAGAAAAGACCATCCAAATTAAACATTTTGAGAAGATTTTGGAGAAAACAGTGATTGAACTATTCGATTATATAAGGTTCTGTTATATAGAGAAAAGCACCTCTGGGTTAACCCAGAACTGAAGTCACTTCCCTGTTCTGTAACATTGGTCAAGCTACTTCCTAGTGTTAACTTCCTATTTGGAAAGCGAGAGATTAATTTAGGTGACCTGAAAACCTCTAGCAACACTGTATTTTTCATATTTAATACGAGGTCAAAAAGTGTCCAAAAAGCAAAGTTAGAACGTGTAATGGCCACACAAATGTCAGAATCTTTACAGTTAAAACAAATATTTGGAATACTAATTTGTCTTACTGAGAATTTAGAAATTTTGGTTGGAAACACCGGAAGAGAGAGATATTACAATAAGGACACAATGTGCATCCCTTGAGATATACAGACCAGAGGAAAGCTTAGATGAATTTAGTATGGCATCATGAAAGAACAACACTTTTTGTAGTGGGGAGAGGAGTAGAGAAAGAAGCAGACTCCCTGCTGAGCAGGGAACCAGACTTGGGATACACTCCCAGGGTCCTGAGATCACGATCTGAGCCAAAGGCAGATGCTTAACCCACTGAGCCACCCAGGCACCCTGAGAAAAACCAAAACTGTTTATAAC
This sequence comes from Lontra canadensis, assembly GCF_010015895.1. Taxonomy (NCBI): domain Eukaryota; kingdom Metazoa; phylum Chordata; class Mammalia; order Carnivora; family Mustelidae; genus Lontra; species Lontra canadensis. The sequence goes on from NW_022631033.1 coordinate 5,097,503, forward strand.
AAAAGAAATGCATTTGACACTGAAACAATATCATTGGAAATGCCACCAATATGTAATCATACCAGAAGTGAGACTAGAGACCACTTGATTATAAAACAAGTAGACATATTTCAAGATTTCAAAAAACTCACAAAAATAAACATATAAATTACACAGCAGTTAGAAAGAGTTTGCATGTACCCACTTGGATTGGTGAATTTAATTGTTCAAAAAAAAATCTAAAAAATCTACTCAAACATTGGGATACCTAGAACAAGAATTATACTGAGCTAGATTATGTATATGGTCATGGAGCTCATTAAAATTTACACACAATTATCAGACTTCAAGAAAGCCCACTCTAATGGGAAACATAAGATACATGTGTTCAATTAAAATAATAAAAGCTAATAATAATAATAAAAGTAAATGACAGTAGTGATATCTATGGGACATTTTAGTATTGACTTCCTGACCTCCATGCTAAGTGCTTACACTGCCTTTTGGAGAGGGGGAATATGGCCCATAGGCGGCAGACTATGGTGATGGCCTCAGGAAGTGGACAATCTGTGCTCTGCCCGGGTCCCCTGCTGGCTCCAGGTGTGTTCCTCCCCAAGCAGCCAGAAACCAAGTCTTTGATGGACACTCAACTCAGACTGCTGGATCCCACCTACCTGTACACAGGAGAGCTGGGGGTGCTCCCCCATGGAGGCGTGACCAATGCTTTACAAATGCTTTACAAAGGCATCACAGTCCATTTTCCTTCCTAATGATTTGAACAACTGCACAGTATCACCTATGTTGTTAGAAGCTCCCACCAGAATTAAGCCGATTACTCTGTGTGGACGGTGTGTAATACTGTATCCTTGTCTGGCTGTTGCTACTTCCTTGACTCACCTCCTCATATCCCTCCCAACTGGTTTTACCTGGGAAATCTTCCTAATAATTCACTTTCGCAAGAAATCTTGCCTTAGGGTTTTCTTCTGGGGTCCCAAACTTATGATACCTTTTCAACAACCTTTTTTTTTTTTAGGGGGAGAGGAACAAGCAGAACATGAACAACTGAAAACTATAATTTACTGCTTCTATTTGCTGGACGTGGCCAGGTGACAAGGGTCCAGTAATTGATACATAAGAGGAACCCTGTGAGATATTTGAGAGAAAGGCCTACTTTCCTAATACAGTGATTGTGCATTTCGTCGCAAAGCATCCTTCCTTGTCCTGCCCAGTGTATCTGCAGGGGGCTGGAGGCGGAATAGTCCAGATGTGATTGTGAAGACTAAAGGAACCCACTGAGGGTCACAGAGAAACAGGCAAGAGGAGCACGGTCCAGTGTTCAGTGCCACTGAGGACTCTGGAGGGCCTCTAGACACCTGACAAGGTTACACAAATTAGACTCTTTTTTAAAGTTCTGGACCATTCTGTTTCCGTGCAAGTGAGTGCAATCTCTCATTGATACTGAGGGGATGGAAACAGGAAACTTCAGAACTTTTTCAAATTTTATTTTAATGGATGAAAATGATTTGCAATTTTTATGATGGAGTATGAAAGGCCCAACTCCCTTGACATGGGCTGGGTTGGGATCAAACTGAAGTACCCTCGGGAAATTTGCTTGAAGTTGCAGTCTAGTGTGGCTTCCAGGCCGCTCTTGAACAACTCCCCTTAAATTAGCAATGGAGGTCTTTTCCACCCCTGAAAACCCTCAATCAAGGTCAGAATGCCTAGAAATGAGTCTCAGCCCCAGCACCTTATTAGGTGATGGACCCCGAGCAACTGTGCTGGGTTTTCCCAACTGCAAATGGTATGAAACATCACCTACCACAAAGGTGGGCTGTACAGAGTAAAGGTAAAGTATGTAGACTGTGTCTGGCCCATGGTGTTCATTTTACAAGAAACTAAGTTCATTAATTTGAATTTCCTTCAATTCAGGATTCTGATTAGAACAAAAAGAGAGGGTTTTTTTTTGTTGTTTTGTTTTGATTTGGTTTGTTTTTGTTTTTGTTTTTCCAGGGAAATTTTAAACCAATAGGATGTCAGAAAATTCATCATGGGTTAAGGTTTAAATACTGATAGTTTGGGGTCTTTTCGAATCCTAACATCAAACTGCAAATATTCCAGCAAAACATGATATTTTAGAAGACATGCACTGACGGCAAGTGGGCAATAGGGTCCTGGTCATGGGAAGGGAGACATACGGTCACCAGGAGACCAGCAACACTCATGTACAGACAGTACGTACATAAAGCTAGGCGGGTTAGGCGCCGTTGTTGAGAACATCTCATCTGCAAATTGATATCTGGGGTATATTTTGAACTTCCACGTAGGCAATCCCTGGCCTTTGTTAGTGGTAGTACTTCTGCATATCTTGGCCCAAGTGTAGAATTGCTTTGTCACCACTTATCTCATCCACAGTCCACTGAGTCCATCACTAGAGCAACAGGGACTCTTTCTGCAGTGAAGATGCTTCCCCTGGCCCTTTTTGTGTAAAAGTTCCCTAAACACAACTCTTCTGTTTGTGCTTCACTGTGCAGATTTCCAATGAATGGATGGCTCTGAAATCCTACCCTGGATAATTTACATTAAATGGGTTAAATTATGGAAAACAAAAGGGTTTTTATTTACATTTTTTCAGTAACAACTGGATGATGGAACTTTTAGGGGTTCTTGGAGATATACAAATTTTGACCAACAGAAGCATGACAGATGATTGCAAGGAATCATAGGAAGATCTATGCGCATCTTGCTCCCACCTACCAAGGTTCTTAAAAAACACACCTTCATCCTGAAATAGGGTCATAGTGATGCAAAACCAGAGGGCCAGGTGTGAGCCTCAGTTCATCATGTTCATTATCCAAACTTGCTGATTGCAAGTCATTATACAAATAGGTGATTTACAGAAAAAGAGGTGTGATCAACATGATAATGCACAGAAAGTTCCTACATAGCTCAGTGACTGACTTAGAGCAACAGCTTGATAAAAGTTAAGTGGTAAGATTACTTACAACATCTTAATATGTTATTGATATTAAACAGAGTCAAAATGCCTAAACAGTGCAAAAAAGAAAAGAAATACACATGAACTAAGGAAATATGAAGGGAGACATAGGAAAGATCTGACAAGGGCAAGTTGCTACTGGAAATTCCTGAATGAGGAATGCATTATAAAGACTTACAGACTTAGGGCAGCTTGGATTCCTGTAGAGACAGGCACCCCCTGAAGCCTGGGATTTCTCTCTCTACCCTTGCAGGTGGGGTGTGGTCCTGAGGGAATTTTGCATTCGGGACTTAATTTTACACCTGCACACTCCCCAACAGCCACCTTGTCCAGGTCTACAAGCCGTTCGGTGAGGACGGAGACCAGTACATCATCCATCCCAGCAGCAACGCCCTCGTTTCTGCAGTCCAGAGAGCCGACTGTCAAATACTAGAAGTCCAGGGAAACCAAAGAGGAGCCGTGCGAGAGCCCCCATGCTTACCGCGCAAGCTTCCGACGCCTGCCCTGTCCCCCGTGATGCTTACTACAGGTGGGATCTCATGCAGGTTAGTTTGCCCCTCACTCCCCGCTTCTGCTTTCTTAAACTTCATACCGGTTATGATCATGCGACTGCCTCTCTCACAGGATGGGAATGAGGTCTATAAGGCAATTTAGGTAAAACACCTAGCACAAGGACTGTCCCAGGGGAAGCACTCACAATCCTCCTGGCCAGACTGACTGCACAGACTTGCTTACAGGGTCAGGAGAGAATGCGTGCCTCAGGGAGAGAGGGCCGGAGCTGCTACAGGTGGAGAGAAGTGTCCACACCAGAGTGGGTGGTCTAAGCAGGAAGCCGGCGCCACGGCCAGTCAGGTTCCAGCAGCCAGGGAACGCCACCAAATGTGATAGAATCTGACAGCAAAGCCTGAGCCCGTGTGGCTGGAGTTCAAGAAAAGGGATGGACGTAGCACAAGACACAGAGGTTTACTGGCAGAATCTTATCTGCCAAGGCTCTGTGAAACCAGGAAACTTTAAAACTGCAAATATCCACTTAAAATTTTAGGAACATGCTTTCCACTTCAAGACACAGCGAATGCAGCATTCTGTACATTTCTTTTTCTGGTACGTAATCACTTTCCCTTGTAACTTGCTTTTATATACTCAAGTTAAAATGGATTCCAAGGACACCACATATTGCCAATAACCGTCCTGTTGAACTGTTTTATGGGACAATAATCTGGCATCCTGGTGGTGAAAATCAGCCATCAACCTCACAGTTAATTCACGAGGGAGGTGTATTACTGCTTCATAAAACATCACTGCAGTATTATTTTGAGTAAATGCTAGGTAAAGCTTGTTGGCATTTCAATTGTTATTAAAAAAATCAATAATATATGCATATTTAATGGATATCTGATACCATGTGAAACAAATATATATATTATATAACAGATATAAAATATATATATATGCTTTTTCCCCCTCTAGTGGGTTTAAAATACTGAGACCCCAAATAGAGCTGTAGTTTATGCCTCCAGTAAAGGTAATTAAATTGTAAATGCTGATCTTGCTAATGCTAATGAGTGGTTTACTAGAAATAAATTGCACTTAACTGCATTTAGAATGCAATCCACACAATCAGAAATGACTGGCAAATTAGCACCAGTCAAAGCTATCAGCATACAGTAAGGATGGCAAGTGAAAAAAAGAAAAAAAAAGTCCTTGTTGAATTCATGCATGCATATATGAAAATATCAACTCTGAAAATCTCAAGTGCTACCATGAGTCTAAGAAACCATTTACTCCATGCCCCTGCTTTCCTATAAACCATGCAATTTTATTAGCTCTCTTGGCAATGCAGTCTGGTGGCTCAGAGTCTCGATAAAAGAATGTTCTTTTCTAATGTGCTATCTAAGCCCCCTCTGCAGTAATTTAAACCAATCTCTGTTTTGCAGTCTCTCAGCAGAAACAGACTTGAGCTCCTTACTTCCATGCCTGCAAGACTTTCTTGCTCCCTTTCCCACCCTCACTCAATTCCATATGTGACTAAGAGAGAACCATAGCTTCTGTTCCATAATATTTAAAGTGTAGGTGATAGAAACATCAACAAAGAGCTTTTATTCTATTCTATTCTTCACTTTAATTCCTTTGAGTTGTAACCAGCATTACTTATTTTTTGAAATAATTTTCTTCTGATGTAATGTATGAAATGTCACAGAAGTAGTTTTGCTTTACTTTGTTGCTTATTAGGACCCAGTTACTTTAAAAAAATTTTTTTTTCAGATCCTATACATTAAATGCATGTCTCACACATGTGCAAATTTACTGACATGCATATGCACTGTTTTCTGTACATGTACATAGAAAACCTGCCTGTGTGTGTGTGAGGAGGAAGACAGAGCCAAACAAAATAAGAAAAGGGAGAAGAAAACTCCACCTTCTTAGGAAATACTGCATTATATTTTCAGATGTACATTCAGCATTTCTGAAATTAATTAATTACAGTGAACTAACATTTCTTTGCAGCTTTCTCATATGGGAACATGCAACTATTAAAAATTAATCATTTTTATTATTTATTAAAATCTAGATTGTGGTCAAGTTAAACTTGTTAGTAATCTACTCCCTTCATGCTCTCATTCATATTCAGTAGTGATGCATGGAGTGTTTCCTCTACATCTCCTGCCACTCAGTGACCAAATAGAATTCTCTGACTAGTATCACCCACTATACTTATTCTTAGGATTACCTGAGCTCTGAAACGTTGTTGCTTTCTTGTGTATGAATGTTTATGCATGTTTAACAGTTGTCAAAGGTATAATTCACAAGTCATAAAATTGACATGCTATAAGTGTGTGATTCAATGATTTTTAGGACATTTGTGGGCTGTTACCAAAATCTAGAACACTTCTATCACATCTAAGATACCCATTTTATGTAGTCTGTAGTCTGTTTCACATAGTCCTCATTGTGTGATGATTTCTTTTAAAAAACTGTGTCATCTAGGGGAAAATCTGGAGCTACCCAACACATTAATTTAGCTTGTGTAATGCTGAATATATTTTGCTATTAAAAATAAAACAATTTGGGGGGCACCTGGGTGGCTCATTTGGTTAAGCATTAAACTTCATTTTGGCTCAGGTCATGATCTCAGGGTTGTGAGACTGAGCTCCCCACTCAGCATAGAGTCTGCTCCAGATTCTCTCCCTCTGCCTTTCCCCCTACTTGTGCATGCTCTCTTTCTCTCTCTCAAAATAAATAAATTAATCTTTAAAAAAAAATAAAGCAATTTTCACATCTATAAAGTGTTCTGTAAAGCATATGTATCTTTATCCATTTGGATAGCCATAGCAAAATACCACAGACTGGGCAATTTATAAACAGCAGAAATTTTGCTCACAGTTTTAGAGGCTGGAAGTCTGAAATCAAGGTGCCAGCAGGGTTGGGTTCTACTGAGGTCTTTCTTCTGGGGTTGCAGACTTCTTGTATCTTCACACAGCAGAGAAGGCTGGAAGTTTGTGGGGTCTCTTTTATAAAGGCACTAATCCCATTCATGAGGGTCCCACCCTTATCACCTAACATCTCCTGAAGGACCCCTCCCAATACCATCACCTTGGGGGTTAGGATTTCCCTATAGAAATTTTCAGGGAGACTCAGACGTTCAGCCTATAATAATATATTTTGATAACAAAAACCAAAAGCGAATGCTCATTATTTCTATAATACTTCAAATAAAAAGATTGGACCCAGATTCTGACCATAGATAGATCAATGAAATGGAATAATATTCGGTTCGACTTTAGTCTCGACCTATAAATTTCACTGCTATGTCTTAAAAATGGGATCTAGATCAGGTACTCAAGCTTCCAACCCTGCTTCCTTAGTAACCCAAAAGTCACACTCATATATACTTTCCATGTGAAAGTCTCTAATACTAACCTCTATGGGAACAGAAAAAAGGGGCCCAACAAGCCCATCCAAGGACATTACGAAGTTGAAAGCAATTTACTATGTTCTTACATTCATGCTACATACTCCCTAGACAGGGGCTACCTTATTTAGATGATGTTACAGCTTGTACTTGGAGCTAAGAAAGGCAGTAAATGTTACCATAGCTAAAAGTAAACTGTTTCTCTGGATGAAATTAGGTATAATAAAATATAAAGGATGAGATCAAGCATCTTTAAAAATTACCCAGGTATTTTTTATATATACTTAAGTCCAATCTAGGGAAACTTAGGTTGTAATTTTTACTAGAAAAGTTCACATACATTTATAAAATAATCAGTATTAGTAAATAATGCATTAGTGAAAGATATCTACAAAATCTACAAAAGGGAAATCAGAGATGTAAGTATGATGAGTGCGTTCCCAGAATTGTCCAAGGGCAAATATGCTAGAGTTTCTGTGTGACAGATATACAAACGTCTTTATTAAAAAGGGTTCTGTTCATGTACAATGGTTTGATGACATTGGCTAATGGGATCATATCACTAGTACTCTGATACGATTTTGTGGTCATCAACCAATCTTTTTCATAATTGACATTATTTACTAGGCATCTGTAAAGACAGAAAATATGCCCATTGGTGAACAGAAGTCACATCTGATAGTTACCACTTTCAGTATCAATTAAGGAACAATGTTCACAAAATAGTACCAGTATTTGGTTATGCCAAATTAAACTCTAGGACCAGATGATTTGGGAGATCATGAGTAATTAAATTTCCAAACCTAGGGGCGCCTGGGTGGCTCAGTGGGTTAAGCCTCTGCCTTCAGCTCAGGTCATGATCTCAGGGTCCTGGGATCGAGCCCCACATCCAGCTCTCTGCTCAGCAGGGAGCCTGCTTTCCCCTCTCTCTCTGCCTGCCTCTCTGCCTACTTGTATTCTCTCTCTCTCTCTCTGTCAAATAAATAAATAAAATCTTAAAAAAAAATAAATTTCCAAACCTAAATGCTGAAGAGTGGTCTTTGGAAAATCCCTAAATTATCAAGAAAATCTCTTGGAATACAGTTACGTATTAGGACAATGCCACCTGAGGGAGCCTGTTGAGGTAACACTGCTCTGCCCTCCCCAATTTCAACTCTGTTTCCTTTTAAAGTGCAATCGTGAAAGCAGAGTGCTCATCCATGCCGGGGAACATGAATCCTGTCACAGTTGGGTGGCTGTGGGAGCGCAGGGGACTCAGCTTCCACATGCTCCCTTCCCGCGTTTTGTCTTTCCTGACTTGTTCCAAGACCGAGATTCCAGTTTGTAGCCCTTCCTCCCACCCCCAACCTCCCATCCACACTTCCGCTTTCCCTCTAACAAGCCTGGAATCTTACTATGGTTCTTTGTCTCAAGAGGAGTAAGACACATGGAAACCAAAGAGGGAGACCTTTCAGAAACCAGTGTTCCTGAGGGAGAGCCCATTGAGAGCAAAACAAAGAAAGATTCATGTAAAACATAAAAATGGAAAGAAGCTTAGTATGGTACTGGCACAAAAATAGACACACAGATCAGTGAAACAGAATAGAGAGCCCAGAAACAAATGTATGATTATATGGCGACTAATCTTCAACAAAGGAGGCAAGAATATGCAATGGGAAAAAGACAGTCTCTTCAACAAATGGTTTTGGGAAGACTAGACAGCCACACGCAAAAGAAAGAAACTGGACTACTTTCTTACACCATTCACAAAAATAAACTCCAAATGGACTAAAGACCTAACTGTGAGATCTGAAACCACAAAAATCCTAGAAGAAAGTACACACAGTTACTTCTCTGACATCAGCTGCAGCAACATTTTTCAAGATATGTCTCCTGAGAAAAGGGAAACAAAAGCAAAAATAAACTATTGGGACTACATCAAAATCAAAAGCTTTGCACAGCAAAGTAAACAATCAACAAAACTAAAATGCAACTTACAGAATGGGAGAAGATATTTGCAAATGACATATCTCATAAAGGGTTAGTATCCAAAATATACAAAGAATTTGCACAACTCTACATACACACAAAAACAAATAATCCATTAAAATGGGCAGAAGACATGAACAGACATTTCTCAAAGAAGATATACAGATGCCAACAGATACATGAAAAGATGCTCAACATCACTCCTCATCATGGAAATGCGAATCAAAACTACAGTGAGATAAGACCCCACACCTGTCAGAATGGCTAAAATCAAAAACACAAGAACACAATGTGTGTTGGCGAGGATGTGAAGAAAGAGGAACCCTCCTGAACCATTGTCAGGAACACAGACTGTGCAGCCACTGTGAAAAACAGTATGGAGCTTCCTCAAAAGACAAAAAAAACAGAACTACCTTGTGATTCTTATGTATTTACCCAAAAAATATGGAACACTAATTCAAAAGGATACACGTACCCCTATGTTTACTGCAGCATTATTTACAATAGCCAAGTTACAAAAGCAGCTCAAGTGTCCGTTGACGGATGAATGAATAAAGAAGAGGTGGTGTCCATACACAAGGAATATTACTCAGCCATAAAAAGGATGAAATCTTGTCATTTGCAATGACATGAATGGAGCTAGACAGTATTATGCTAAGTGAAATAAGTCAGTTCGAGAAAGACAAATACCATATGATCTTGCTCATATGTGGAATTTAAGAAACAAAACAAACAAACAAAAGGTGGAAAAAGAGACAAACCAAAAAATAGACTCTTCACTCTAGAGAACAAACTCATGGTTACCAGAGGAGAGGTGAGTGGGGAATGGGTGAAGTGGGTAATGGGGATTAAGAGTGCACTTGTCATGATGAGTGCTAGTAATACATAGAATTGTTGAATCATTACATTGTGAACTAAAACTAATACAACACTGTATGTTAACTATATTGGAATTAAAGTTAAAAAAAAAAAGAAATGGAAAGTATTTTGTTTTACGTAGGCAATGGAGGGTTGGAGTTTTTTTGCTCACTCATTCAACAAATACCATATGGCTACCATGAGCCTATCTCAATTCTAGGCAGGGTTTTCTTTTCTTCCTTCCCTTCCCTCCTTTCCTTCCTTCCTTCCCATGTTCATACCCCAGATTTCTGATCTCTCAGTAAATACATTTATGTGGAGGGACGTCTGAATTGTGTATGCCTCACAAACAATTCAAACACATTTCTGTTTCATAATCATCTGATTTTAGGAAGCATATGGATTTTGCCACAAGGCTCTGCTCCATTAAAAAGTATATTTTTGTTATCACTGCAAAAACAAATAATTCCATTTCATTGCCAAACTTTTTAACTTAATTTATGATAGCACTTAGAATGTTTTAAAATTCAAGAGAATGAACTACAAAAGCATTATTTTATTCAGTGAATTGAATGAAAAAGAGGAATTATTGGAATTAATGGATATAAAACTGGCATCACTTAAGTGTGAAGTTATTTTGCTAATGGAGTCAACATATTAGCAGCTGTAACTTTAATACTTTTTTTGTATATGCACAGGAAAGCATCAACTCCAAAATGAGGAACATTAATTTAGAACAATCTTTTGATCTAAATGAAAAATGCTTTCCAGAGCACTGGGCAAACACATTTTATGCAGCTGCATGGGCTGTATAATCTTTGGGCCCAGACTTCTTAATAATTACCAACCTCTAAAGGTGGAATAGAAAATGGAATCTTATTAAAGTCACATCAAATTATTCTCTTGCAGCTATTAATAACATATTTCATTAAAAATTGAGAAATCCTGAGAAAATTCTTACCTGGCTGGGTACTAGGACATTGGTTGTAAACCAGGTAATATGGTCAACCTAGGTAAAGACTTTGTAATATTGCTTTGCCATTATAAGCTCTATGTAAATGTTTATAATTTTTTTAAAATCAGATTGTATTACTGCCAGAAAATAAGTCTTACTTAGCTGGCAACTTTCACGATTAAATTAGCTTTGACAATTAAACTACCCTATTAACATAACTGTAAGATGTCCTTTTTCTTCCTTACCAGTTTCTCTGAAATCTATACTGTGTTTACTAACTTCTCAGGTTAACCACAATAATGGCACAGTTAGTGTACATATAGGAGGGAAATAGCTTTATGACTGTTAATCTACATGATGGAGTCAACAACTTAATATAATTTTAGGCAGGGCTGTTAAACACTAGATTGCTTAGATCAGTTCCAATGACACTGTCTGGGAAGTACCAAGTAAACACAAGGATCGATCCCTGGTGAGGAATGAAAAAAGAAAAGAAGTGGATGACCCTCAGTTAAAGGAAAATTTGGTTTCAGTTGAGAGTTGCACAATGAATGGAGAAATATAAAAGTGAGTGCCTAACTGTTTATATCATTCATGTGTTCTTTTTGATGAAGCACATGAGAGATAACATATGTAAGTAATTTTAATCTTAGAGGAGAACATAGGCAGTAACCTCTTCGACATCGGCCACAGCAATTTCTTTCAAGATACTCTCCAAAGGCAAGGGAAACAAAAGTGAAAATGAACTTTCTGGGACTTCATCAAGATAAAAATCTTCTACATGGCACAGGAAACAGTCAACAGAACAAAGAGGCAACCCACAGAAAGGGAGAAGATATTTGCAAATGGCACTACAGACAAAGGGCTAATATCCAAGATCTATAAAGAACTTCTCAAACTCAACACCCAAAAATCAAATGATCAAGTCAAAAAATGGGCAGAAGACAGGAACAGACAGTTCTCCAAAGAAGACATACAAATGGCTAACAGACACATGAAAAAATGTTCATAATCATTAGCCATCAGGGAAATTCAAATCAAAACCACACTGAGATATCACTTTACACCAGTTAAAATGGCAAAAATGGACAACGCAAGAAAAGCAAATGTTGGAGAAGTTGTGGAGAAAGGGGAACCCTCTTGCACTGTTGGTGGGAATGCAAGTTGATGCAGCCACTTTGAAAAACAGTGTGGAGATTCCTCAAAAAATTAAAAACAGAGTTACCCTATGACCTAGCAATTGTGGTACTGGGTATTTACCCCAAAGATACTGATGTAGTGAAAAGAGGGGCCATCTGTACCCCATGTTCATAGCAGTAATGGCCAAAGTCACCAAACTGTGGAAGGAGCCAAGATGCCCTTCAACAGATGAATGGATAATGAAGATGTGGTCCATATATACAATGGAATATTACTCAGCCATGAGAAAGGACAAATACCCAACTTGTGTATCAACAGGGACAGACTGGAGGAGATTATGCTGAGTGAAATAAGTCAAGCAGAGAAAGTTAATTATCACATGGTTTCAATTACTTGTGGAACATAAGGAATAACATGGAGGACATTAGGAGAAGGAGAGGAGAAGTGAGATGGGGGAAATCGGAGGGGGACTGTGACTCCGAGAAACAAACCAAGGATTTTAGAGGGGAAGGGGTTGGGGGGGATCGGTGAGCCTGGTGGTGGGTATTAAGGAGGGCATGTATTGCATGGAGCACTGGGTATGGTGTATAAACAATGAATCTTGGAACACTGCATCAAGAACTAATGATGTATTTTATGGTGACTAACATAACACAATAAAAAAAAGAAATCATTACATCACCATTTTACTTTCTTATTGATATATATGCTTCTAAATATTTCTCTTTTCTGTATGATAAAATGTAAAATTTATTTTAAATCCTTGCTAATAAATGTGGAATCTTAGTGTCGTGTCTCTAATGATGGGAACTGATCGACTTCTATTCACAGTGCCTCATAGTGCCCCAGAAAGACTTGTCACTTCCTAATATTTCTTAAACTGAAATGAAGAAATCAAGACTAAGCAAGAGATGTGAACTAGAGTTTGTATGAATACACATTTTTGTTTATAATTCTTATGTTTTTTATGTGTTGGTATTTTTCTTCTACATTTTTTTCCTTCCATCTTTCATTACCTCCCTTCCTTCATCCCTAACTTTCTATAAATCTGTAATCTCTCCTATAAGGCACTCTACAGGAAGTGGACAACTTACATTTCTGTAGAGTCTACTGAAGTGATAATAGGATAGTGTCTCCTAGAGCGCACCAGCTGCTCAGGACCTGTACTTCCTGGACTCTCCCTGAAGGGAGGAAGGGAACTCCTGCCTGGCCAGCCATGTCAGTCAGTGAGGTGCTAAAGGGAACTCACACTCCATTATCTACTCTTTCATACTGGGAACAGATCTCAGAATTAACTATTGAATCTGAAACATCTTAAAAAATCAAACAGTTTACTCATTCACATAAGAATTTGGCATAACAGCTTTACATATTTTCAGTGCTAATAAATTTTGTTTCATAAATTTACTAATTGGGATATGCTTGAATTTAAAAGGGGAAGAAAACAATTTCCCTGTCTCCTGCTCCTAACTGCATATGAACCAAAGGCGGCCATTTTAAATGGAGGTGTAGACGTCTTCTAAACTCGGAAGTGTGTCTCCTCCAAGTTATCCAACCAACTTCATGTAGACTTGTTGGTGTATACGAGAATGAAGGTGAATATGTTCAAGACTTCCATAAAATGGTTCAGCTGTTCAAACTAAAACCATCCTGAGCTGCTGCTATGTAAAAATATAACATCAACCCTGATTCTGATGATCTGTATGGACAAGTATGACATCTACGAGGTATAATTCTAGGAGGAGAGGATTTATTCTGAGAAAACAGTTTGACAGGGAAATTACCACATGAGAAATAGAGTTCTTATAGTGTGAGAACCCTTATTGGAAATGGCCAAGGGAAAGTGATCTAAATGGCTGTAATCAGCTCTTCAGTAAACACCCTCTGTGTTCATCTTCTTACTCTTTGACCTCCTTCTGATCCCATGTTCTTGTCTTTTCTTCTCGTTCTTTATTCAATGGGTTCACCTTCTTAATATTCAAATGCTCACTCAAGCTTTCTTTCTCCTTTCTTTGCAGAGTATAATTACTTAGGGAATTTATTGCATTTTGAATATATACAATGGATATTTATTGAGTGTGCCAGATTTCTCCCATTTGCTCTTCACATTATCTTGTCCCCCACCTATTCTATGCCCCAGATCCTCTATGGGATCCATAGACAGGCCCCTTGCACCTTGGCTTCTAGTTGTTTTCCACCAACTGAGAGCCCCATGAAGAGACTGGAGAGAGGGAGGACATGTCAGACAGGTTGTGTATTCTGCTAACTCCTTCTGCCTGATGTTGCTTGTGTCCTTTGACTTGAACTTCTCATGGCAACTCCTTTTTTTTTGTTGTTTCTGCTTCCATATTCCCAGCACTGATCTTTTCTCCTTGTCCTTCAGGGATGGCAAGAGCTGAGCTAGCACTGGGCTAACTATCTGCACTGTGTCTCGTGGTTTCTCCAAGCTCATGCCATTCTAAATACTTCAGTCACAGACAAACTTTCTGAATACTCCCAGTTGGAAAGAGACCTCTGTCTAGTATCAAAAAATCATCAGTACAATGAACCCCCCTCTGCTAAAGATAGACAATTAACCTTTGAAACACACTGCTCCAGCCCCATCCCCCTCCCTTGCTTTCCAGAGGAAATCACGATCCTCAATGTACTGTCTGTTCACTCCATACATTTTAGTAGGATATTAATAATGTGATACTGCGGGGCGCCTGGGTGGCTCGGTGGGTTAAGCCTCTGCCTTCAGCTCAGGTCATGATCTCAGGGTCCTGGGATCGAGCCCTGCATCAAGCCCTCTGCTGAGGAGGGAGCCTGCTTCCCCCTCTTTCTCTGCCTACTTGTGATCTCTGTCTGTCAAGTAAATAAATAAAATCTTAAAAAAATATATTGTGATATTGCTATGGAATCTTTTTTCATGTTTTTCACTTTTTTATAAGTAGATTCACATGATATGTGTTCTTCTGAAACTTGACATTTCCCACTGGAGTTCGTATTCCAGAGTTTCCTGCCTATCAGACATTTTCACTAGGGCATTTCTTCAGTGGTGTCCTATATACCATACATCATGTGTTTTTTATACTGTTAATGAACATCTTCTGGATGTTCATCTAATCAGATCAATAAGATGAACATCGTATTGCTCCCATCATTTTGCTGTTACAGATTGTCCAGCTGTGGTGATGCTTGCACAGGTCCTCTGGCACTCGTGTCTCTCTAAACTATGAGGTATAGCATGAGAACACCTTCAATTTTACCAGACAATGACAGTTTTGGGTTTTTTTCCCCCCTAGTTACTAAACCATTTGTTTGTAAACCACCAGAAGTATATTACAATCCAAGAATCCTACCTCCTTGCCCATACCTGATACTGTCTGGCTTTTAAATTTTTACAAATTTGGTCAATATTTTTAGTGCAGATTTAATTAGCAGGTCCCTAGATAACTAATTAGATTGTAAGTCTTTTCATGTGATTTTTCTTCAGGTCTTCTGCCCATTTTTTCTAGTGGATTGTTGACATTCTCACTGATTTGTAAGACTTTTATTTTTAATATCCTACATATAAATCCATTTTTAAATCCTATGTTTAATGGGAAAGTCTCCCAGCATGTGACTTTACATTTTATTCTCTTTATGGAAATTTTTGATGAAAAGAAGTTCTTAATTTAATGTGGTTAAATTTACAACTCTTGTCCATTTATCATTTTGAATTTTTATGTCTGACTTAAAAATATATTTTCCAATCATGATATCATAAACATATTCTAATTTTATACTCTAAAATTTTATAATCTTGCCTTTTTTAACCTTGAAAATTTTAATTGAGCCCACAGTAATTGCTTTATATGTTGTGTAGGAGGAATCCAACTTCTGTTATTTTCTTTCCAAATGGATCACTCCTTGCGATGAGGTAATGTATTAAGTAATGCCTTCTCTCTTCACTGCTGGGCGAAATTCCCCTAGCCCATCTAGGTTACCTGTATTATGTCTATTTGTGGGTTATCTACTGCTTTCACTGGTCTGTTTTTCTATTTCTGTAATAGACCCATGCAGTTATAAAAAGACATTTTTATTACAAGTCTTGATATGTGGTAAGGCAAGTACCCTTAACATGTTCCTAGTGTCTTGTCTATTATTGGAACTTTGAGCAGCCATGTAAATTTTAGAGTCAGTGTGGGTAAACACACGCACACACACACACACACACACACAATGCTGGCATTTTAATTAGAAATCTACTAAATCTAAAAATCAATATAGGAAGAACTATAATTATATTAGTTTCCTAAAGCTGCCATAACAAAGTACCACAAACTGGGTGACTTAAAACAATGGAAATGTATTCCTCTCATACTTCCAGACGCCAGAAGTCTGAAATCCAGGTGTCAGTAGGGCCATCCTCCTTTGATGGCTCCAGAGAAGGATCCTTTCCTCCCTCATTCTAGGCTTGGTTACTTGCCACCAGTCTTTGGTGATCCTTGGTTGTAGATGCCGACATTTTTTTCTATATGCTTATTTGCCATCTGCATGTCTTTGTTCGTGAGGTATCTGTTAAGGTCTTTGGTCCATTTTTAATATTTTTTTTATTGTAGAGTTTTGAGAATTCTTTGCATATCTGTGTTCTATGTGACAGTATCTGTGACAAGGTCAGTGATAAATAAGCTTGGGTAGGATATACAGGTAGATTGAAAAAAAAAAAAAACCCAAAACAAAACAAAACCTGCATCCTTTACTACAGTCAACAACCAGGTCCTCTGGTATTTATTGGGAATCTAATGGTGCACATCACAGTACCAGACAGGGCTATCATGGTGATAACCCCAAAGAGAACAATGTAGTTAGAATAGTTTTATTTCCCACTTAGTCGTGTCCTGATGGTGCACACACATGTCAAAATAGGCACTGAAAAGAAGGAGGTTTGCAGTGAGGAACATTCAGGAAATCTTCCAGACAGGGAGGGTTAGAGCATGCAGATGCTGGACAGAGAGGAAGAATAGGCATGAGAAGTAGAGGAAACAGCAGGCATGAGGCTTCAGAGCTGGAACAGTACTGGGGAAATGTACCCCACTTCTGCTGGATCCCCCTCCCCAGGGGAACAACCCATTTCCCCAGACATTCAATGTTCCCTGCCTCCACCTACATTTCCATGCACCCCACTCTCCAGCCATGAATTACTCTCTTCTCCCCTCATTCTTATTTTCCATATTTTAGCAAACATAGTTATTTTGTCTGACACAGATAAAACCCTACCTATTTTTCAACAATCCGCTCCATGCTCTGACCAAATACCAGCTCATTTATTAAGTTATCCCTGATCCCTCACCACAGTATCTTTCCCTCCAAAAAATCTGTATGTCATATTTCTAACATTTTTCATGTAGCTTGGAGCAATTGCCATTTATGGAACCAGATGTGGCAGAAAACAGCTCTCCGTTTTGTTTTATCCCCTACAGTAACCTGCAGAGTATCCCAAATATAATTTAAAAGTTCTAAAGGACAAAGACATAATAGGTGCTAAGAATGTGTTTTACCCCTTTTTTCCTGTATGACTCATGATTTGACACTTCATGTATATGACCTTATTTACATATAGTGTCATTGCATTTATGCTCTAACTAGGTATTATTATTTTCTTCCATGTGACATATGTCACTTACCTGAGATCAAAAACATAATATGGCAGCAGAGCTGGGGTTCAGACTCAGATTCAGATTCAGACCAGCCAAGCCCAAGCCATTCAGCCCCTGCATTAGCATGAACCACAAGTAGCTCACAGAGCTTGGCCCTTGCACGAGGTTCCTTCCCTTGCCCAAGAAGCGAGAAAACCTAGAACAGTGTATTCTTAGGGAGGGCATCTCAGGTAAGGAGGACACAGGAAACAGAAACAGGCTTTTCTTGCATACACACAATGTCCTCTGTTGGGTCAGATTCTTGATTCTCAAGCATATTTGAGGGCTACTGAGTAGATGTGGCTACAACCATCAAGGGAAAAGTTGAATCACTAATGATGCATCATAGAATATTAGGCATTGTGTGGGTCCCCAGTATTTGCTAAAGCAAGGAAAAAACCTAGTAATTAAATACTGTTTGAAATTGAAGGCCAGACTAACTGGATGACAAATAATCAGAAAATTAATGTTTCATTTTCGGAAATTAGTATATATTGGAACATCCATATTAGGAAGTGCACAGGTTAATTTAACATACAGTAAGGTCCATATTAGGAAATATATAGATTAATTTATCAAAGTACAGGAAGAATATACAGATATCAAATTTGAAGGTCATCTAGGAAATGGGAAAAAAGTAAAAAAACTATACAGAAATCCTCACGTTACTCACTTTTTCTTCCACCTCAACCTCCTCACCTGTTGATTAATTCCACACTTTAGCCCTCATGCCACTCCAAGAGTTGGTTCCCAATTGCACAAAGTGTGACAGTTACAGAAGGATAAATAAAAGATGTTTAAGCAACCTGAGTGATAGTCAAGCCTTCTCATGTAAAGGAAAGAGGCATAGCCTTCATAGGATGCCACTTTTCTTTGATGCTGACATCTAAGCGCAGTCTACAAAAATTCCAAGTAATTCTTAATTCTCTAATGAAGCAGAGGACCTCAGCCTTCGTTTGCTTAAAAGTTAGTATCATGGGGAGGAGTCAAGATGGCGGAGAAGTAGCGGCTGAGACTACTTCAGGTGGCGGGAGATCAGCTAGATAGCTTATCTAAACATTGCAAACACCTACAAATCCATCAGGAGATCGAAGAGAAGAACAGCAATTCTAGAAACAGAAAATCAACCACTTTCTGAAAGGTAGGACTGGCGGAGACGTGAATCCAAAGGGACTGGAAGATAGACCCCGGGGGGAGGGGCCGGCTCCCGGCAAGCGACGGAGCAACGGAGCACAAAATCAGGACTTTTAAAAGTCTGTTCCGCTGAGGGACATCGCTCCAGAGGCTTAACTGGGGTGAAGCCCACGCGGGGCCAGTGTGGCCTCAGGTCCCGCGGGGTCACAGAAGGATTGGGGGTGTCTGAGTGTCACAGAGCTTGCAGGTATTAGAACGGGGAAGCCGGCTACAGAGACAGAGCCGAGGAGTGAGCTCTCAGCTCGGGGTTACCTTGAACCGGTCGCAGGCTCGGTGAGCTCGGAGCGCGGCCGGAGGCCAGGGTGACGGGAGCAATAGGGCGCTGTTCTCTGAGGGCACACTGAGGAGTGGGGCCCCGGGCTCTCGGCTCCTCCGGGCCGGAGACTGGGCGGCCGCCATCTTCATTCCCGCCCTCCGGACTCTACGGAAAGCGCTCAGGGAACAAAAGCTCCCGAAAGCGAACCCGAGCGGATTACTCAGCCCGGCCCCTGGTAAGGGCGGTGCAACTCCACCTGGGGCAAAGACGCTTGAGAATCACCACAACAGGCCCCTCCCCAGAAGATCAACAAGAAACCCAGCCAGGACCAAGTTCACTTACGAGGAGTGCAGTTTCAATACCAGGGAGAGCAGCGGAATTCCAGAGGAGGAGAAAGCAAAGCACAGAGCTCATGGCTTTCTCCCCATGATTCTTTAGCCTTGCAGTTAATTTAATTTTTTTTTCTTTTTCAATTTTTTTTCTCTTCTTCTGCTAAATTTTTTTAACTTTTACCCTTTTCTTTTTAACATTTTTTAACTAGTTTATCTAATATATATACATATTTTTCCTTTTTATATTTTTTCATTATTGGTTTTCTTTTTTTTGTTTCTTTTTTCTTTTTCTTTTTTTTTTTTTTTCTTTTTGAACCTCTTTTTATTCCCTTCCCCCCCTCACGATTTGGGATCTCTTCTGATTTGGCTAAAGCATATTATCCTGGGGTTGTTGCCACCCTTTTAGTATTTTACTTACTCCTTCATATACTCTTATCTAGACAAAATGACAAGGCGGAAAAATTCACCACAAAAAAAAAAGAACAAGAGGCAGTACCAAAGGCTGGGGACCTAATCAATACAGACATTGGTAATATGTCAGATCTAGAGTTCAGAATGACGATTCTCAAGGTTCTAGCCAGGCTCGAAAAAGCCATGGAAGATATTAGAGAAACCCTCTCGAGAGATATAAAAGCCCTTTCTGGAGAAATAAAAGAACTAAAATCTAATCAAGTTGAAATCAAAAAAGCTATTAATGAGGTGCAATCAAAAATGGAGGCTCTCACTGCTAGGATAAATGAGGCAGAAGAAAGAATTAGTGATATAGAAGACCAAATGACAGAGAATAAAGAAGCTGAGCAAAAGAGGGACAAACAGCTACTGGACCACGAGGGCAGAATTCGAGAGATAAGTGACACCATAAGACGAAACAACATTAGAATAATTGGGATTCCAGAAGAAGAAGAAAGAGAGAGGGGAGCAGAAGGTATATTGGAGAGAATTATTGGAGCGAATTTCCCCAATGTGGCAAAGGGAACAAGCATCAAAATCCAGGAGGTTCAGAGAACCCCACTGAAAATCAATAAGAATAGGTCCACACCCCGTCACCTAATACTCAAAATTACAAGTCTTTGTGACAAAGAGAAAATCCTGAAAGCAGCCCGGGGGGAAGAAGTCTGTAACATACAATGGTAAAAATATTAGATTGGCAGCAGACTTATCCACAGAGACCTGGCAGGCCAGAAAGAGCTGGCATGATATATTCAGAGCACTAAACGAGAAAAACATGCAGCCAAGAATACTATATTCAGCTAGGCTATCATTGAAAATAGAAGGAGAGATTAAAAGCTTCCAGGACAAACAAAACTGAAAAATTTGCAAACACCAAGTCAGCTCTACAGGAAATATTTAAAGGGGTCCTCTAAGCAAACAGAGACCCTAAAACTAGTAGATCAGAAAGGAACAGAAACAATATACAATAACAGTCACCTTACAGGCAATACAATGGCACTAAATTCATATCTCTCAATAGTTACCCTGAATGTTAATGGGCTAAATGCCCCAATCAAAAGACACAGGGTATCAGAATGGATAAAAAAACAAAACCCATCTATATGTTGCCTACAAGAAACTCATTTCAAACCCGAAGACACCTTCAGATTTAAAGTGAGGGGGTGGAAAAGAATTGACCATGCTAATGGACATCAGAAGAAAGCAGGAGTGGCAATCCTTATATCAGATCAATTAGATTTTAAACCAAAGACTATAATAAGAGATGAAGAGGGACACTATATCATACTCAAAGGATCTGTCCAACAAGAAGATCTAACAATTGTAAATATCTATGCCCCTAACATGGGAGCAGCCAACTATATAAACCAATTAATAACAAAATCAAAGAAACACATCGACAATCATACAATAATAGTAGGGGACTTTAACACTCCCCTCACTGAAATGGACAGATCATCCAAGCAAAAGATCAACAAGGAAATAAGGCCTTAAATGACACACTGGACCAGATGAACATCACAGATATATTCAGAACATTTCATCCAAAAGCAACAGAATACACATTCTTCTCTAGTGCCCATGGAACATTCTCCAGAATAGATCACATCCTCGGTCCTAAATCAGGTCTCAACCGGTATCAAAAGATTGGGATCATTCCCTGCATATTTTCAGACCACAATGCTCTGAAGCTAGAACTCAATCGCAAGAAGAAATTTGGAAAGAACCCAAATACATGGCGACTAAACAGCATCCTTCTAAAGAATGAATGAGTCAACCAGGAAATTAAAGAAGAATTGAAAAAATTCATGGAAACAAATGATAATGAAAATACAACGGTTCAAAATCTTTGGGACACAACAAAGGCAGTCCTGAGAGGAAAATATATAGCGGTACAAGCCTTTCTCAAGAAACAAGAAAGGTCTCAGGTACACAACCTAACCCTACACCTAAAGGAGCTGGAGAAAGAACAAGAAAGAAACCCTAAACCCAGCAGGAGAAGAGAAATCCTAAAGATCAGAGCAGAAATCAATGAAATAGAAACCAAAAAAAACAATAGAACAAATCAACGAAACTAGGAGCTGGTTCTTTGAAAGAATTAATAAGATTGATAAGCCCCTGGCCAGACTTATCAAAAAGAAAAGAGAAAGGACCCAAATAAATAAAATCATGAATGAAAGAGGAGAGATCACAACTAACACCAAAGAAATACAGACAATCATAAGAACATATTATGAGCAACTCTATGCCAACAAATTTGACAATCTGGAAGAAATGGATGCATTCCTAGAGACATATAAACTACCACAACTGAACCAGGAAGAAATAGAAAGCCTGAACAGACCCATAACCAGTAAGGAGATTGAAACAGTCATCAAAAATCTCCAAACAAACAAAAGCCCAGGGCCAGACGGCTTCCCGGGGGAATTCTACCAAACATTTAAAGAAGAACTAATTCCTATTCTCCTGAGACTGTTCCAAAAAATAGAAATGGAAGGAAAACTTCCAAACTCATTTTATGAGGCCAGCATCACCTTGATCCCCAAACCAGACAAGGATCCCATCAAAAAAGAGAACTACAGACCAATATCCTTGATGAACACAGATGCAAAAATTCTCACCAAAATACTAGCCAATAGGATTCAACAGTACATTAAAAGGATTATTCACCACGACCAAGTGGGATTTATTCCAGGGCTGCAAAGTTGGTTCAACATCTGCAAATCAATCAATGTGATACAACACATTAATAAAAGAAAGAACAGGAACCATATGATACTCTCAATAGATGCTGAAAAAGTACAGCATCCCTTCCTGATCAAAACTCTTCAAAGTGTAGGGATAGAGGGCACATACCTCAATATTATCAAAGCCATCTATGAAAAACCCACCACAAATATCATTCTCAATGGAGAAAAACTGAAAGCTTTTCCGCTAAGGTCAGGAACACGGCAGGGATGTCCGTTATCACCACTGCTACTCAACATAGTACTAGAAGTCCTAGCCTCAGCAATCAGACAACAAAAAGAAATTAAAGGCATCCAGATCGGCAAAGAAGAAGTCAAACTATCACTCTTCGCAGATGATATGATACTATATGTGGAAAACCCAAAAGACTCCACTCCAAAACTGCTAGAACTGGTATGGGAATTCAGTAAAGTGTCAGGATATAAAAATCAATGCACAGAAATCAGTCGCATTTCTCTACACCAACAACAAGACAGAAGAAAGAGAAATTAAGGAGTCCATCCCATTTACAATTGCACCCAAAACTATAAGATACCTAGGAATAAACCTAACCAAAGAGACTAAGAATCTATACTCAGAAAACTATAAAGTACTCATGAAAGAAATTGAGGAAGACACAAAGAAATGGAAAAATGTTCCATGCTCTTGGATTGGAAGAATAAATATTGTGAAAATGTCTATGCTACCTAAAGCAATCTACACATTTAATGCAATTCCTATCAAAGTACCATCCATTTTTTTCAAAGAAATGGAACAAGTAATCCTAAAATTTATATGGAACCAGAAAAGACCTCGAATAGCCAAAGGAATATTGAAAAAGAAAGCCAAAGTTGGTGGCATCACAATTCCGGACTTCAAGCTCTATTACAAAGCTGTCATCATCAAGACAGTATGGTACTGGCACAAAAACAGACACATAGATCAATGGAACAGAATAGAGAGCCCAGAAATAGACCCTCAACTCTATGGTCAACTAATCTTCGACAAAGCAGGAAAGAATGTCCAGTGGAAAAAAGACAGCCTCTTCAATAAATGGTGTTGGGAAAATTGGACAGCCACATGCAGAAAAATGAAATTGGATCATTTCCTTACACCACACATGAAAATAGACTCAAAATGGATGAAGGACCTCAATGTGAGAAAGGAATCCATCAACATCCTTGAGGAGAACACAGGCAGCAACCTCTTTGACCTCAGCCGCAGCAACATCTTCCTAGGAACATCGCCAAAGGCAAGGGAAGCAAGGGCAAAAATGAACTATTGGATTTTATCAAGATCAAAAGCTTTTGCACAGCAAAGGAAACAGTTCACAAAACCAAAAGACACCTGACAGAATGGGAGAAGATATTTGCAAACGACATATCAGATAAAGGGCTAGTGTCCAGAATCTATAAAGAACTTAGCAAATTCAACACCCAAAGAACAAATAATCCAATCAAGAAATGGGCAGAGGACATGAACAGACATTTCTGCAAAGAAGACATCCAGATGGCCAACAGACACATGAAAAAGTGCTCCATATCACTTGGCATCAGGGAAATACAAATCAAACCACAATGAGATACCACCTCTCACCAGTCAGAATGGCTAAAATTAATAAGTCCGGAAATGACAGATGCTGGCGAGGATGCGGAGAAAGGGGAACCCTCCTACACTGTTGGTGGGAATGCAAGCTGGTGCAACCACTCTGGAAAACAGCATGGAGGTTCCTCAAAATGTTGAAAATAGAACTACCCTATGACCCAGCAATTGCACCGCTGGGTATTTACCCTAAAGATACAAACGTAGTGATCCGAAGGGGCACGTGCACCCGAATGTTTATAGCAGCAATGTCTACAATAGCCAAACTATGGAAAGAACCTAGATGTCCATCAATAGACGAATGGATAAAGAAGATGTGGTATATATATACAATGGAATACTATGCAGCCATCAAAAGAAATGAAATCTTGCCATTTGCGACGACGTGGATGGAACTAGAGGGTATCATGCTTAGCGAAATAAGTCAATCAGAGAAAGACAACTATCATATGATCTCCCTGATATGAGGGAGAGGAGATGCAACATGGGGGGTTAATGGGGTAGGAGAAGAGTAAATGAAACAAGTTGGGATTGGGAGGGAGACAAAACATAAGTGACTCTTAATCTCACAAAACAAACTGAGGGTTGCTGGGGGGAGGGGGCTTGGGAGGGGGGCGTGGGGTTATGGACATTGGGTAGGGTATGTGCTATGGTGAGTGCTGTGAAGTGGAGATTCACAGACCTGTACCCCTGGGGGAAAAAAAAATATATGTTTATAAAAAATAAAATTAAAAAAAAAAGAAAAAAATGTTAATATCATGATTTTCAAGTGTGATTAAATTTTTCTGGAGATTTATAATCTTTTACTGATCAGTAAATAGTACACTGAACATAAAACCCCATTTTTAATAGATGAAACTGACCATTTTAATTCTCAATCAAAAGTTAACCAAAGCAACACCATAAAAAAAAAAATGGGACTGACACAGGGATGGAGAAAATGTTATGAAATTATATACAGTGGCTACGCAATGCTACACTTTGAGCCTTTTTCCCCATTACTTACACTATTTATCCTTCACAGTGACCTTTGCAACACCACTGTGCTATTCTGGTTTTGTTGCTCATATTGCAGAAGAGAAGGATGAATGTAAAAGATAAAATAAAATGCAATGTTTCCTCAATAATGGAACTTAGTAGAAGGGAGTTTCGGGATCTTTTTTGAATCTGTCACTGTGGATCTTGCCAGTCTTGCTTGTTATACATGTGATAAAATAAAATGCAAACACGATATTATGAATGCATTTTTTAAAGTGGGAAAAATTAATCAGGCTAAATTTCCTAATGATTCACACTTTAGAAAACTGGAAACACTCATAGCTATTGATTCAGCATTGTGATACTGCAGTTAGCTGGGACCAACTCCCGGATTCAAACCCATTTTTCCTGTGACATGTTAAATGTTATATGCATGGACTAGTCATACTTTGGAAAAAAAAAATGCCTATTTAAAAGGAAAAAGCTACTGGAGTAGTAACCAAGGTATGTAAAAACCCCAGGGCTAAATTCAGGGCTTAGAGAGAGGCTCTGGGTATCAGTACTCCTTATAACACTGAAGCGGCTTCTGGACAGAATGTAAATATCAGGAGAAGTGGAACTATCTGCCCCCAGAAGCACACTCCTCGGTCTCCTCCCAGCAGCGCAGTTACTTTCAGCACCTAGAAGAGCTCATCCTCACCGTGCCCTTCCCCTGCTTCTGCTGATGCCCGTAGAACACCTCATTCCCCTGCCCCACTTCCCATCACTGCCCCTGTTGTTGGGCTGTTCTGTCCAGTCTCCTCACACACTGTGCCCTCTACCCCAACGCTCTGACACGGCCCCCCACCAAATTCTCCTTGGTGGGTCAACTCACTTCTCATCTCATCTAGAAGAGTGCTGCCAAGTCCATTCCACATAAGTTACAACTGGACTCAGCGTCTGCTATGAAAATTACCATTTTCTATTTTATTTATGCAGTGTGTAATAGGGACTTCAGAAGGAGCTAGTATTTTCCAAACTAAAATACAGGATTCAATGTCCAAACCAATTAAAAAAAAATCCCAAGATGTGGGTTTAATTGTATGAGTTTGTGTGTGTGTGTGTGTGTGTGTGTGTGTGTGTTTAGATGAGAATTAGGTACCACCAAACAAAATGTTGAGTATTCTGATTCTAGGATGATTCTTTATACTTATTTTTATCTACTTAATGATTTTTCAAGATTTGCAAATGTGTATCCTACGTAAGTTCCGGTATTCTTGGTGGCAAATGAGTATAATAATAGAGACCTACATTATACAGTTATTTCAATGATTAAATTGAGATAATGCATACAAAACCATGAGCATATTGTAAGAACTCAAGGAATGCTAGCTTTTATTACTATTAGCAGGTGCTGAAATAATGAAGAACATAGATATACTACAAACTACATGTAGAACTTCATTTCTTTCTAAGATTTTATTTTTTAAGTAAATTCGACACCTTACGTGGGGCTCAAACGTACAGCTCTGAGATCAAGAGTCCCATGTTCTACCCACAGAGCCATCCAGTTGCCACTACAGGTAGAACTCTAAATGTGTACCACAGTAAAACTGTAACTGGCTGATTACATGTTTCCCATATATGTCATTCAAACCGATTCAAGCACCCTGACTATGAAATGTAAGTTAATCTAGGTTAAAAAAATAAGTTTTTTTGTCTGTGTATCAATGAGCTACAACAAGTGAACAGGTATAGAAACAAAACAGTGAGATTTTATATGAATAACCACCTCTCTCATTTTAAAGATCTGTTTTAATAAAAAAATGAAATAAGGATCTGTTAAATTAGTTTCTACAGAGGTGAAATGATGTGTTTAGCTATTCAGCTAGTTCATAACAGAATTTTAATTATAACCAATATGTCATGATTCTCAAATTAGCAGTATATTTTGGTACCAACATTTATAATTATTTTAATAGATATAGGCTATATTGAAACCCGTCTGAGTTTTTTTTAAGGACAAAGAATTTGCCAAGTTTTGTAAAGATCTTTTAAAAAGTCTTCTAACTACTGTGAAACAAGTAACTTCCAGCTCATATTGCTTTCATATTCATCTGGGGCTGCTTTGTAATCCATCAAAATATTTAAAATGGATTTTTTTCCATAAATTATGTTTTAGTGTGATTCATTTTACCTTTGTATATTATTTTCTGCACAGAGAAATAAAACTTTGTGTCATTCCCAGAATAGTAAGATTAGTAAGAATAGTAAGATCCCCAGAATAGTAAGTATTAGATTCATGAAAATCCAAAGTGCCAGAAAGGTTTTCCAAAACACTCACTCAGTTAAGATTCTCCATCACTGACAACACTGAGCCAAATCCTCTCCTTTTGTAATTTTTAATTGAATTACTAGCATACATAATTTATACACTCAAACCACTTACAATTACTTCTTCATACAGTTTTATAGCCTCTAACAGAATGGCTTCCTCCCAGCCTGACAGTCTCGCTACCTTGTGGAAGGATTAACTGGACAACATGATAAAATATGGCCAGGCACTACAGAATCCAGAGAATTATAGTGGTGCTAATAGCCTGTCTATCCTGAGGAGTTCCATGGTATTTTCATGATAAACTCTGATTATCAAGGCTGCACGTTTAAACTGTTCTAAATCGCACCGGCTGAACACTGGCATCATGGCAGCAAACCTTTCTGTGAGGCTCTCTGAACAGCTGCACAGGTTGTTCTGAGGTTTAGATCTTGGAAACACGGTCACTGAGTTACTGTCTTGGTACTCCAGAGACAACTATGCGCTATGGGGATTGCTGAGAGGCTGCTCTGGGGTTCTTCCCCTCAGGTTAGGCTCCCTGTTGGGGTCAGGCTATTTGGAGTAGCACCCAAAGGCTTCAGACAGACAGACAGACTGAGATGCCCACAACTGTCCACATGCACAAAAAGTTAAAGAAGAAATGAACCCCAGAGCCCTAGGCTGAGTAAGACAGGAATCTACCAGTTCATGTCTCATTCTCACTGTTCGTATCTCGTAAAGACAGACCTTTCAGGAATATTGTTATTTATATTTATTTTGCAACAAGAAATCCTTTTCTTGTGGATAGAGCACCTGCCATGACATTTGGTGGTCCCCACCCATACCATTTTGTAAAGAAGTATCTGGTTAAATACTGTCCCACAGGGCAACAGTTACAAACATTATAATGTTTGTATAGGTCTTCAATGATTGGTATCTTTGTTACTCAGTGAAGCCCTCCAAACTGTTTAAATTCTTTATGTTCACTAGTTAACCCTTGAAGGGAAGAGAAAGGGCACAGTCTTGTCTTCCCAACAAATCTCTAAATTAAATATAAGTAAGAAATTGTGTAACAGTATGTAAGAAGGGAAGAGAAGGAAACAAGGAAAACGGGTTAGCCATAGGCTAAAAGAAAATATGAATGATAAAAATAAAAATAAAAAGCCAATAACTACCAAGCACACAAAACTCATACACCACTTAGAGACTTTAATTTCACTTATTATCTAGAGCTGATTTTGTGTGTACATGTACATATTCTGAATTCTTATATTTTGGCTTCAGGTACTCATGATGGGGGTAACAGCAATAATCCAGAGCAATCCAGTCTTCCTGAAGCCCTCACATCTGAACAGGTACATATCACCTATCACCACATATCACCATAAGTATACCATACCCCTGGCTAATGTGCACACGTCAAAGCTGTTATAAAGTAACTGTCTTGTGTTTAATGAACTGAGCTGAATTACTTTGAGGTTGTCAGTCTCTCTAGTTTAAATGCAAATCCTGAAGTTAATTTTAGAAATGTAAAGGATCACAGAGACCATATAATCAAACGTTCTCATTTTATGGGAGAAGATACGAAATGTCTGTGAGAGTAAGTGCCTTGCCTAAAACAACGCCAGTAAAATACTAACTATAAGTACAGATCTTCATTGACTTCAGTTGGGCTATGTCCTGATAAACTAGTGCTAAGCTTAAAATATTTTAAGTTGCAAATGCATTCAATATACCTAACCGACCAACTGTCATAGCTTAGTTTAGCCTCCTTCAAACATGTTCAGAACACTTACGACAGGCTGCAGGTGGGCAAAACCATCTAACACAAAGCCTGTTTTACAATAAAGTGTTGAATACCTCACATAGCTTATTGAATACTGTACGGAAAGTGAAAAATGGGATGGATACACGTAGTATATAGTGGCAGTGAGGCTGCCACTGCCCAGAATCAAAAGAGAGTATCTATTCATATTGCTGGGTGAGGAAAAGATAAAAGTTCAAAATTCAAAGTACGGCTTCTACCAAGTGTGTATCAATTTCGTGCCATGGTCAAAAATCATAAGTCGAACCATCGTAAGTTGGGGATTGCCAATACATAATGAAAGGCATTCAATTCTATGTCAGTTCATCTGTGACTTCTGGTCATTTCCTTCTTCCATTCCCTCAACTCTTACAAACTGTTTATTCTTCTCCTTAAAAACCTTTGATGCTTCCCTACTCGTGCGTAAGTGATGACCTAATCCAGGACTACCGTGAAAAACTGAAATCTACTTCGCTCACTTTATCAATACAGTCTGTCGTCTCTCTCATCTCTCTATCTCCTCTATCTCCTCTATCACTCTCCCTTCCTACCTACCCACCTCTACTATGTGTCACCTTTGGCTGTCGTCGTCATTTATTCTCCTGATACCAAAAGCAGGTTTCAGTTCTCCTATTTAGAACACCTTTTCCTCCTGCACTCGGAAAAAAGGTTATGTCACCAACGATGCCTTCTGTAGTTATATATATTTCAAACTCATCACAAATCCATAATCTGTATCTTTCTTAAAAGGGCATGTACAATACACACACAGAAACACATTCCTTTGAGCCAACATAGCCTTCCAGGTATCACAGTATATGCCACTTTCTTTTTATAGGCAAGTTTCTTATGTTCCACATAGTCTACTTTACATTCCAAACCACCTACTCTGCAAACCATTCCCTTCTGATCACATCACTTTAATGAGTTCTTGAGAAACCAAATGAATACCACGCTGCCTATTCGAATAAACCAGGTCCTCGCCTACTTGATTCCTCAGCAGTACCCTAGGCCTCCTCAATATACAAATCGTGTTCACGAACTCGTCAAGAGCCACATCACTTGAACCCATCTCCTTGTCCATCTGTCACCTATTTCACTACTCCCTTTTTGAGCAAAAGCTCTTGAACTGCTCTCTATGCTTACCGACCATTTCTTTACCTACAATGCCTCTCTTCAGTAGAGTCTAAATTCTGCCTCGACCATCCTGTACAAGCTGCTCTTCCTTAAGCAATAGTGATGTCCGTCTGAAAACCCTTCAGATAAATACAGAAGGGCACAGTCCTGGAATATCTTATCCAACTTTATATCTTAAAAATTAGCTTTGGATGGGGTGTAAAATGAGATTACTTGGCATTGAAGCTTTGTATCATCTTGATCCAGACGATGTAGGTGGTTACTGTAGTTGATCAGTCAAAGAATAACGGTGTCCTCCCAGTGTGAATGGTGGTGGTGGGATGAACATGGAGGTGTACGTGTGAGAGGTGTGTGGGGGAGAGAGAATGAGCAGGATGTGATTAGATGTTGCCAGCCAGAGAGACAAGGGAGTCAAGATCCTATACCAGAAATTTAGACTGAACTTGGCAAATGGTAGTGGACCTCAGGTAGTGGACCTAAGATACTGCACCACGGGAAAAAAAAGTAGATTTTATAGGGATGAAGCTTTAGACGTGAGATTTTTATCACTGGAATGGCAAAATATCTAGTTGGATATACATGACTGGAGATAAAAGAGAAAGCGGAAATGGACTATATCTAGGTGTCTTGTGGCATCCATTCGCGCATTCAAAAATTATTTGTGGAGGACTTACTACCTACTTACTGTACAGCCAGCAAATGTGTATTCTCTAGAGGTATACACTGGTGGGGGGAGAATTAGAGATTTTATATTTGTCTTGGTGAAATAGACATTGGACATATTAAATAAGTAAACTGTATGGCATGCTAGAAGATGATAGGCATTATGTAATCAAAGTAGGTTGGTGTAAGGAAATCAGGGGTGATGCACTTACAGACACACAGACATGGAGATGAAAAATACAGCCATGAAAATACACGAACTGAATTTTTTTTCCGCATTCTGTAGAGAAGAGGAACTAGGGGAATACTCAAGAAATTTCCCACAGAGAAGAAAGGGATCATCAGGGTCTAGTGGCCACGATAAAAATGTGGCTAAAAGGAAAAGAGTTTTCAGCTACACAAATGCTGGGGGTGTCACAGTTGAACTGAAGACTAAAGAATAATGGGCTTCCAAAATTATCTTACAATGAAGCCCTATTTTCTTAATGTGCAAGTTCTTGATTAGCAAGATGGAGCTTCTGACCCCCTTCAGCTTTAGTCCATGCCGTTCTCTTCCTCCCACCATTCACTGCAGCAATAATACACCTCGGTCCATGTTTTAAATACCACAGTTTACTGTGTTTACCGCCATGGAGGCTGTGCGCTTGCTCTCCGTATGCCTGTGACAAACATGCCCAGCCACTGCTCGACCAGCCAATAGTCCCAACCCCTCCATTAGCTTAGAGTCTCTTCTGCAGAGAAGCCCCGTCTGACTTTTCTAGGCTGGCTTATGTTACCAGACATAAGTCTCTATAATGACATAAAGATTGCTTCCCCCACATTCATTGCTCTTCTGAGATTTTTATTTACTATATTTCCTTTAGTACTGTAGCACTTTTTAGGTTGAAAGTATAAAGCCATTTCTTTTGGCTCAGTCTACTTAATTATCTACTTTTTTTTTTTTTCCTTCTGGAGATCACAGACTCTGCTCCTCCAACCCCTAATATTTTCCTGTGTATTTCTTATAAAATGGACACATGCCTTGCTCTGTTCCCTCTGATGGCTTCTGACTGAATTGTGCAGGAGAAGATCAGAGAGAGGAAGAGCGGGAAGATGGGAAGGAGGAGATGAGCAGGAGGGGAGGGAGGGGAAGAGAAGGAAAGTAGCAGAGAAAGACTAAGAGGAAGATTAAGAGCAAGAGGTAAAGGCATTCTTTACAGTTATATTTTTCACAGAAAATGTCTCTACTTTGGGGGCGCCTGGGTTGCTCAGTCATTAAGCATCTGCCTTCAGCTCAGGTCATGATCCCAGGGTTCTGGGATCAAGCTCTGCACTGGGCTCCCTTCTCCACAGGAAGCCTGCTTCTCCCTCTCCCACTCCCCCTGCTTCTGTTCCCTCTCTCTCTGTCTCTCTCTCTGTCAAATAAATAAAGAAAATCTTTTTAAGAAAAAAAGTCTCTACTTTTAAAAAATATAGATTAAATAGGAATTTCACAAACTCTACTTTTGATTATTTTCTATTTCTTGAAATCTAGGAATCAAGGAAAGCATGATCACAGGATCAGTTAATGAAACCTGAGATTCGTATTACAATAGGAGAGATCCATATTACAACAGGGTGCTTAAGACCTCCCGCCTGTTTGAAGGGTCTGTATTAATGCTGATGGAGACGGACATCAAGGGGTGAAAGTAAGCAACTAACTCTATCTTTTAAAATAATTTGACTCAAAAGAATAATTACGAAGACCGAGAAAAAAGTTGACTGTTCTGCATTTGGAAAGTTACAAAAGTTGAAAGACTCCTATGTACTTTCTTTTCGTTCATGCCACAAAATGTTTGAGGTGTTACCTAAGCCCGACCCCACTCCCAGCTGACCCACACTAAGTCCTGAGGACAGGGTCACCTTCCTGTGCTGTCATCTCTAGTACTTCAAAGATAACTTGTAAACCTACTCATCCATGGTCCCATCAAATACTCCTAAGTAGTTCCGGAGAACTGAGATTGACACATACATTTTGTTCCCCCATTAGCACTTCTGGAGAGCAAGAAGCACACCTTTCACGTTTGCATTTGGAGAAGCCAGCTCAGGGCTTGTCCCGAAATGTCCCTACTGCCCCCAAGCACAGTTACATGCATACTCAGACATCTAAATGCCTGCAGAGAAGACGATGGGATGTCTCACGACTTTTACAGCAGACGAGAAAATGCATGCTGAAATTCAAAGTCAGAGATCATGATGCCACGTTTTACGATGGGGAAGCAGATGATAATGTTGTGTGAGCTGTGCTCATGCTCTCCCCTCTTGGCTCTGTGGCTTCCTGCTCATGCAACTTTTGAGAGATTGGCATTCTCTTCCGATTTCAGTGGCGATTAGAAGACATCCTTTTTATACTTGCTTTTCCCCTCTTCCTCCAATGCTCACATATACACTCAGTGAAAAGAGTCTACTTCTTAAGCAATAGTCACCTACTTCCCACTTCTACTACACTCTCGAATTACCTGAACCATTTGCCGACATCACCTGTCACTGCTGGCTGCCCTGTTGTCCACTGGATGCCAGTGGCTGAGAAATGCATGTCATGCGTTTTTCTCAGCCCCTGAAATCCTCAGACTGAAATTCCTTCTGAACTATAAAAAGGCTATGTGAAGGCTTCCAAAAAATGAGGTGTCATATTAAGCAATGATACCTATAATTAATCCCTCACAGCACTGAGTGCCGGCTCAGCTATCACCTATAAAGTAGCAAAAACAAGCACTGTCATCCCATTGCCCAAACCACTATCTAGACGCATGTTTAATTTACATAGGAAAGGGACGCTGGCCTAGTAGAAGCACTCTGCAATCCTGCTTTATCCTGATAGTACCTTTAATCCTGAAAGAGACAGTACCTTTAAACAACGAAGTTAAGTCTTGGAAAATGTCAGGGCTGTTCTTTCTAAAATGGTTAAAATTTCTGGAGGAACAAAAGGCTTCCACCTTGGACAGGGGACAGCCCAGGAAGCAGAGCTAAGCCTCAGCATGCATGTGCACTGTGGCTGGGGGCAGGCCTCTCTCTAGTTGTTACATAACATTTCTGAAGCTGTAGAGACGACTGTGTGTGTCCGTGCCAACTGCACAGAGCTATGTGAGTAAGCATGGCAGGAGACTGTGGCTGTTTTCCACTGTACTGAAATTCTGGTTCAAAGGCAAACAAATAGCATAATAGGGATTCATTTATGTCACAAAGGCATAACAAGGACAATGAAAAACCCTGGTAAACCACTTAAATTAACCCTCTGTGTGCTCCAACAGGGTGTTTTATGCCTTTCAGACAAACATGAATGTCCTACAATAGTGGTGAAGGGGAAAAAATGCACAGGCAACACTCTTTCTCCATTTGAGAACATCAAAACCTGGTGTTCTGTTTAAAGGAGGGTACGGTGAGATAGAAAATGCCAGGTACAAAAAGAGCCCAGGGTAAGATGATTTCACAGCACACTGAGTGCCTACGGTGAATCTGCTTATGTCCTTGAGCCGAGCTTTTCTGACTGTATTCGCTTCTCGTCTGTGTCTTTCTCTCCAAATATGCATGACAGAAAAGGTACCAGAGAAACTCTAGCATCCCTACCCTCCTGACATTTATTACTCACCCTCCCCTCCAAGTGTAGTGCCTCATCCCTTTAGCCTAAAGACTTGATTTCATATAAAGTGAAAATCCTTTCCATTAGAGAGAACGTTTTGGGTTATCATCATTTGCAAATGACGGATGATGGTAACTCATATTTGTACAGCACTTCCACAGTATTTGTTGCAATTAATCCCTACAGAAACGAAGAATGCAATGATAATATATTTATTTTACAGAGAAGGTGTTCAGAGCAATTGCAATTCTGCAGAGTCACTAATTGGCCGCTAACTGGCAGAGGCAGGATGAGAATCGATCTGCCCAGGTAATCTAGGTCCCGTCCCATGGTGCTCTAAGAATAGGATGTGCCACCCACACAGGACTGAAAAGGGTCTTAGGAAGGTCTTGGCTAGAAGAAGGAACATGCGTGGGGTGGAAGAGACGTCAAAGGAGATGGCGCAGATCATTTAATACCTTCTCTAGAGCGAGCTCTGTTGCAAAGAGGATGCTGACGCCGCTGAGAAACGGTATTACAACAAGCATGAAGAGGCTGCGGGGAAACTACCTCCGAGTATTTTAAA
Organism: Lontra canadensis; assembly: GCF_010015895.1. Lineage (NCBI taxonomy): Eukaryota > Metazoa > Chordata > Mammalia > Carnivora > Mustelidae > Lontra > Lontra canadensis. The sequence continues at coordinate 5,132,567 of NW_022631033.1, forward strand.
AGCAGAATTTGGTGCTCAGTTCGGGGCATGCTGCCTCTCAGAGACCCTTCTGCTGTGAAGTTTACCCTCCCGCGGGGTCATCGTGTATCTAGCAGACAGGCCGGGGCAGTCTGTAGATATGCGCCAGCCACGCACACCCAAGTCAGCCTCCAGTCGGAGGGCACGCGCACTGCCCAGCCTCCCACTCGCAAGTCCCGGGACTCCCTGAGCACCATCAGCCGGTCAGCGGCAGCGCTCACTGTGTGCACTGGGATGTGTGATGCTGACACGTTCTTTTAAAAAACTTTCCTTCCCTGAATTTTGTTCTTGTGACAGCACCTAGGTTCCATTACCTGTGGTTATGGAAATGGGGCTGTCCGCTCACTTTGCACCTAAGGAAATGAAAACATTAGGGGCGATTATCTTACCTATTATTGGCTGTTAATCCTCACGGCTTGTCACATAAATTTTACTTGTCCGACATCACAAAATTCCGTTGTTTGTTTCAAGTGGTTTATTTAAGGGTACTGGAAACCAGTGTCGCAAATGGGACTATGTTCGGCACAGAGTAAGCTCTTACTGTGGGCACTGTGTGAGGATAATGGGATGAAACTGAAAGCGATCTCTGTAGCACATCAGAGATGTCTGATCTGTGATTAAAATATTGAGATAAAAGCTCTGTGACTGAAAGCCTGGCTTTTAAGAAAAAATCATAAACTGTTTTTACATGAATTTCTAAAGATTTAGAGGACTGGTTTAAAAGCGACTTCTACAACACATACGATAATCTCCCAAGTGTTTACTAATAGCGATAGGTAGTGTTTGCATGGCGCTCACTGCCCGCCACGTGCTATTCTGAGCTCTTGCTATCCATTTGCTTATGCGGTTCCCATAACAAACTTTTCGGAGAATTTTCACTGGAGGAAAAGAGAGTTCCTGTGTCCTGCCCAATGCGTCCCCATAGTAAATGGCGGGCCAGGTTCTGGCCCAGGGGCAAGGCTCCAGGCTGCACTTAAGCAATTTTATCTTCATTCAACTCTGCGAAGCAGACTCTGGTATCATCTTTCTTTAAGTGTGAGGAACTGGGATCCTAAGACGCCAGCAAGTTGCAGAACAGGAGTTCAGACACAGATATTACGAGGCTGATCTCAGGTTCTTCCACCACCTAAGCGTGGTGTCTCTTAAACAGACAAATTTCATGACTGCATTATGGAACACCTAAGAAAATGCAATACTAATGAGCCAATGGCGAGTCCAAGGGCTCCATCTGTAGTCACACCTTGTAACACATGGCCCTCCAAAGGCACACCGCCCCTCAGCACCGCTGATCATTCTCCTCAACCCTGTTTCTCATTTCTACAGGATTCTTCCAAACTTGGTCTTCCCTGAAACTCCTACTCACACAGATTCTTGAATTTTTTTTAATAAAATTAAAATTAAATGCATATATTTTTTCCAAGGGAATAACAAATGGTGAAAACTCCAAGACTGTATCTTTATAGGTGAATGTTACAACTCTTTTGGATTTGAGTTTCTCCAGCAGGGAGTTAAACGAGGATGTGAAGAGAAGTACAGTTGGAAGGGAGAGGATATTTAGAAACCATGTTGCACATTTTGCCTTGCTTTCATCTTCTCATTCCATGGAAATATGTATAGTTATAAGGTTGACCTCTACCTAGAATTAAGCCTGTAGAATAAACTCTCACATTTGTGTTACATGGGACATGCACAGAGTCTCTTTCATCTCGTTATTTCATTTGAACTTGGTAACACTTTCACAAGTTACGCAAAATAAGGATTATCATTCTCACTCTGTAGATGATGAAGCTGAGTTGGAAAATGTTCAATAACTTATCATTTATAACGCAAAGTAGTCAGAGTAAAAACCAGGTTAGAACTCAAGTGTCCTCCTCCCTGTACCAGCGGTCTTTCTGCTGCCCCAGTTCACCTGCCTCTTTGGTAAATAAGAGGAAGACAGACATTTCCCAGAAGTATTTAATTAAGGGGCATTCCCTCCCTCCCTTCCTTCCATCCTCACTTTCTTTATTTGGTTACATGGGCCTATGACATAAAAATAACAATATTTACTGGGCACATGAATGTAGGCAAAATTGATTCATGTTTTGGAAAACAATCTTTCATTTAACTTAATGTATTCAAGCAACACCTATCTCCCTTGAGGGTGAAAATAAGCTCCTTGGTACATTCAACAGATGCACTTGAGATGCATCAATGAAGGTGACAGACCAGGAGACCCTGCTCTCGTGGTGCTGATTTTCAAGTCAGTAACCCAGACTGTAAACAGGACTTATATAGAAAGTACTACTAAGTTCGACAGAAATAAAGCAGAGAGGACAGGAAACAAGTTACAGTTTTAAAGAGGATGGTCAGGGAAGGTCCTGAAAGAGTTAGATGTGAGCCAAGAGCTGGACTGTGGACCCAGGGGAAAGAGGCACTGGGGGACTTAAGCAGAGGAGTGACATCATCCGTGTTATGTAAAGAACACACTGGCTTCTGTTTTGGGGATGGTCTGATGACACCAAGAGCAGAAGCAGAAAGTTCTACGGGGAAATGTGGGGGACAGAAGAGTGATAGTAGCTTGGACTAGGGCTGCAGCAGAATAGATCATGAGGAAGTTAAAAAACAAAAGCGTTCACAGGATTCCCCAATAGATTGGATGTGGGTATGAGAGAAACAGTAAATCCATGATGACCCCAAGACTTTCCCCCTGCATATCTAGAAAGACTAAGTTACTACTTCCTTAATGAGAAAAGATGAGAGAGGGATAAACTGGGGGCAGGGGGAAAGGCACAATTTTTGTCATGCCAAGTTTGAGACTTTATTAGACTTCCAAGTGGAGATACCACCTATACAAATCTGGAATTGAGGGGGGAAATTTTCACTGATGTTTAAGACAGAGTGGTGGTAGGAAGTGTCCTGGTGATGTTTCAAGCCCTGAGAGAAGAAGACCTAGGGAGTGAAAAGAGAAAAGAGGAGATGCCACGGACAGCCCTGGAGTGTGCCATCATGGAGAGCCTCCCTGTCCAACATCCTAGCCCTTACGCTTGGGGCTCTTTAAATTTAAATTCAGTAAAATTAGATACAACTAAAAATTCAGTTCCTCAATCATACTGGTCACTTTTCAACTGCTCACTAGTCATGCACGGCTACCAAATGGGGCAGTACAGGATATGAGCATTTCCATTATTGTAACATTTATTTTGGTTAATGTCACTTTGGAGAATAAAGAGATAAGGAGAAATAGCAAAGGAGACAAAGGAAGACAAGTCAGTGCAGAAAAGGAGAATGAAGTTCCAGATAATGTGGGCATCTCATAAGGCAAGTGAAAAAAAAAAAAACCTGTTTTAAGAAAAAAAAGTAATAAATGGATCAAACTCTGCTATTAGCTCAATGAAGATGAGAGCTAGCAACTGACTATTGGATTTAGTCACGTGGAAATTATCTTTTGGCTCACCACACATACCAATTTGCTGGAACAGATCTGGTCTGTGCTTGTGGAAGATCTATTAAAGCCAATTAATTACTTTAGCACCGCTGATATCTTAAGTGTATAAGATTTAAATGATAAGTTTTATAGTTCTCTTAGAATGATGATCCTTACAAGATCAATTTAACTAAAGGAGAAGAAGAAGATGTTGATTTAGATTCAAGAGGGAATAAGAGGAGAGGAATTAAAACCAGAAAGAATACAGCTTTCCAAGCAGTTTTGCTATAATGGCAGTAGAGAAATGGCACAGTAGACAGAGAAAGATGAGAACCTAGAGAGAGACTATTGTTTTGTTTGGGTTTTGTTTTAAGATGGTGAAAATAACAATGTGTTTGTATGCTGAAGTGGAAATTACAATGTGTTTTTATGCCAAAGTGATCCACTCCATCAAGAACTGAGCAAGATGGCCTGAGCATTCCCCTCATCATGAGTTAACTTTAGACAGGTTTCTTCCTGGTTTCATGACCTGACGCCCCTTTTCTTAGAGCATTTATTTTAGAAAACCTATAATTATAAATTGTTTACCTGCCTTCTGCTCCCTTGAGATTTATGCAAATCTTGTTAAAAGACTCTTGCCAGATTTACAACCCAGTAATATATTTCTCAAGTACCTAGGGGCCATCCTTTGAAATGAATTCATTAAGAAACATAGCACCCCCACCTCCCAGTTTCTGTGGAAGGGTAGGAGCCTAACCTCAATGCTTACCTGCTGCAAGTTTCAAAACTACCTGCAGTCACAAGGAGAGTTTACTTTTCCTTTAAATAAAGCCAATAAGTAAACATAGCCTTAAAAACACCATCTCTCAAAAACCCTCCTCACAAAACAATAAGAGCCAACAGAAACTTTTGAGATGATGGACAGGTTTAAGGCATGGGTAGAGCTGATGGTTTAATGCGTGTTGTCTTAGTTTGGGTGGCTTAAACAACATTATTTTTCACAATTATGGAAGCTTTGAAATCCAAGACCAAGGCTCCAGCAGATGCAGTGACTGGTGAGGCCCACCTTACGGTTCCCTGTGTCCTTACGTCCAGACCTGGGAGGGAGCTCTCGAGGGGTCTCTCCAATAAGGGCACTAATCTGAATCATGGGACCTCTACCCTTAGGACCTCGTGACCTCCCAAATGCCCCAGTTTCAAATACCATCACACTGATGGTTAGGTTCAACATATGAATTTTGGAAGGAAACAAACATTCAGTCAACAGCAAGTATATACCTATCTCTAAACTCATGAAGTTGTATATGTTAATTATATGGCAATTATATGGCATTTTGTATGGCAATAATATAAGATTAAATAAAAATAAAAACAAAAACAAAACAAAATAAAACAAAAACCTTCCATCCTTAGTTTAGGTAGAGTTGACCTCAGGCTGAGTTCTGGTCTCTCCCCTATTGCAATAGTTTGGAATATATGCTTCTTTGCCCATCTAAGTTGGTCTTGAGCAACTTTTGCTTTGACAGAAGGGAAAAAAGTCATAAAAAAGGAGTTAGGGAGGAATTAAGGTTTTCTCCTTGCTGTTGGTGAGGACGCAGAGAATCTAGGTGGGAGGTGGAGGGGATCGTGAGATAGCAGGACGGGTACAAAAAGGAAAGATATATAGAGGAAACAGTCATCTATGAGCACAGGAAAATGATAGTATGAGGAAAAGGGGCCACAAGTTGATCTTGAAGAGTCCACTGTGGTTAATGGTCATGACTTAGAGTCATTCTAATTAGCATGGTGGTAAGTTTCTCCCCAGTCATGTGCAGGTATGCATGGAGAAGTTTGGTAGCAAGGCTGCATTTGAAGCACAAGCGGGGAAAAGGATCAAATGGAATGCAAGATGCTAACAGCAAGGATCAGCTGTAGTGGGACGCCTGGGTGGCTCAGTCGTTAAGCGTCTGCCTTCGGCTCAGGTCATGATCCCAGGGTCCTGGGACGGAGCCCCTCATTAGGCTCCCTGCTCCGCGGGAAGCCTGCCTGTCTCTCTTCCTCTCCTCCTGCTTGTGTCCCCTCTTTTGCTGTGTCTCTCTCTGTCAAATAAATAAATAAAATCTTTTTTAAAGAAAAGGATCAACTGTGGCATTTCAGTAGGGAGGTGAGAACTACAGAGAGACAGTAGTGGGGAACAGTAAGAAATTGGGAGAATCAATAGATACTGGTACAGAAGAAAGTAAAAAAAATGCTGGAATCAAGTGAATAAAGCTGGAAATATGTAGTGCTATACAGAGTCTAAAATATTTTAAATGGAGATTAAGGGGAGATTAAGTTTATGATTATCAAACTTATGCTATGTTATGACCATAGAAAGGAATGGCTGAAGAACCATAGAGAACACAGTCATTGACAAAAAGGTCAAAGAATTCAACAGCTAGGTTTTTAGGAAGAATATTTTAATGGATATTAAATACTCAAAATATTACTGGAGGATTATTAATGGAGAAAGTAAACACAGACAGGAATGAAAACTTTCAAGAACAAGGGAAAATGATTATTTAAAGCTTGAATCCATGCAAAATAATGAAGTATGGAAGTCAGAATACTAAGGAAGCTCCCATCCCTACTACCACTTGGCGTCTTCAGAGATCTGCCAAAACCTACCATTATTAACTCAGTGATGGCTATTTTAACTCAGGTTCCCCAGAAAGACTGAGGCAAATAGGTAATAATTATGGATACTGTGTTTTGGAGATAGGATTCTGGGGTAGTGTTAATGAAGAAAGGGGAGATGAGGTGGGCACAGTTATGATACAACTCAAGGCACATGCCTGCTGGCCACAGCCCCACAGTAATCTGAGAGAGACACTGTTTATCAGCTGGCAGGTGTTTTCTGCTTGGCTCCCTGATGTCTCTAAATAAACTGCACAGAGGAGGTTTGCCTGGTGGCAGTCCAAAGGAGGGGGGCAGGAGTCATGCCTTGGAGTAATCCACAAAAGGGAGAAGGGGAAGGAAGCTTGTCTGTTAGACGTGCCCTTTTTTCATATTTCCTGATATTCAAAGCTTTTATGCATTTCCAGGTGACATCTCCTAGCTCTTTGGCACTGCATGGGAAGCCAGATTTTATATCATCTGGTACAGTGATTCTCCCAAGTCCAGAAATGGCACAAGGGTCAGAAAATCAGGACACAAAACAGCAGTCAAGGAGAAGGGTCCTGGCGTCCAAGATAAATACTTGCTCAACCCCAAGGGCAGAACCATGTAAATATTCATGAGAATGATTTATAAATAGTAACGTGATACAAAAATGCCAGGTATCATTTTTATGAATTTCCCTGATAATATTTATTGTCTTTGCTTCAAGACTCTAATGGAATCTTCAGGAAGCATCTTTGGAGAAATGCATATACGTACATAACCTCATATCATATCATATCATATCATATCAATAAGGAAGTCCTTACCGAGGAAAGCCCAAAAAGGAAGAATGAAAAAAATATTTTAAACTGGTCAGACTTTTCATCTCAGCTCAGATATGTAAAATGACTGGAATTTGTCATTCTCATTCTTATAGCAGGAGAAGTATAAATAAGCTGTTAATCGATGACCTATTCCTGGATACATCAGTGAACTGAACAGCACCCCACCCCCCAAAATCTGGAAGGTCACTGAATCTACAGAGTTGTAGGACATACAGGGTGACTGGAGTAAATGCTTGTGAAGCTGTAACTGGAAGAAAATTTTGATCAACTTCTCCAGGCTAAGTGTACACTAGCATGAGAAAGAGAAACTTAGAGGGGCTACAGACATAAAAGATGAATTTCTGCATGTATAATCTCCAGAAAACCGAACATGTTCTTGTGAAAATCAGAGAACTATCCCCTCCTGATTCTGGCAGCATGAGGGAGGGGAAATTTTATGAAATTCCTCTAGAGCATTCTTCGCCAAGAGGTCAACTCAGCAGGGAAATTACTTTACAATAGCTTTATACCAGCTGGGAAAAGGGCACTGCTCTGAAGCAGCACCCTCTAGACCTCCTATCTCACTGAAGGGGTTAAAAATTATAGCTATCCTATGGAAGAAACACTTGTAGAGATCAAGACAGCAGCCCACTAAAGGACTAAGCTATAATCATAAGATTAGACAAGGTTTCTCTCCCCCATATCTCACTGTCACACCAACAGGGATCCGGTATAACAGTGGACCACAGCTCGAAAGCTGCAAAATACAACGGCTATCTGAGCAGGAGTTCTTAGAGAATCTCAAGTTCAACAGTGAGCACAAAGACAAGGTCACTGAAGAATAACAGGTTCTGGGAGCTATGGAAATGGCGAACATTAAACATGGACCAACTCCCAGCCCGATAAACACAGAACCTCATGCTGAAGGCCTACTGGACCTCAGTTCCTACTACCTCATACATTATGTTCAGTCCTTGAGCAAAATTACAAGACAGGCTAAGAGGATGAACAGATAAGGAAGGCATCAAAGACTCAGATTTGGGAGAGATTTTAGAGTCATTAGACAAAATTTAAAATAACTATGATTAATATGCTAAGGGTGCTGACGGGCAAAGTGGACAACATGTAAGACCAACAAATGACATTACAAGAAATGTAAGAGAAATGGGGATGCTAAATAAAGAGTCAAAAGGATATGTTATAAATCAAAACACTTTAACAAAAATGAAGAATGTCCCATCCAGAGACCAGGCCCATCTGGAGACTGGGCTTGGCAAGACAAGAGTCGATGAACTTGAAGACATATTAATAGAAATCCCCACATTTGAATGCAAAGAGAAAAAAAAATTAAAAAATAGTATGTCCAAGAAGAGTGGGACCATTTCAAAAGGTGTAATGTCACATATTATTAATTAAAATAGAAAAAGAAAAACAATAGAGTAGAAGGATACTTGAAGTAATAACAGCCAAGAACTTTCCTAAATTAATAATACCAAGCACATACATACAGGAAATTTAGAGACTTACAATCAGGATAATTGCCAAAACACACACTTAGGTATATTGTATTTAAAATGCAAGAAACTGAAAACAAAGGGAAAACCTTGAAAACAGACAAAAAATAACAGTCTAATCTCTAAAGGAAGGGTAAAAGTTAGAATACTTCTCCATCAAATACTGTACAAGGAAGAGGAGAGTGAAATAAAAATACTTAAAATATTGAATGCAAAAATTAAAAAAAAAATACTCCCCAAACCGGAATTCTATACTCAGTGAAATTATTCTTCAGAAAACAAAGAAAAATAATGGCTCTCCTTTCAACAATAACTGAAGGAATTCATAATTGTAGATGTGTCCTATAAGAAATGTTAAAAGAAATTCCCAAGGAGAGGATAAATGATGTAGGCAAGAAACCTGAAATCTACATAAATCAAGGAAGCCCAATAGAGAAGATGTCAATGAAAGTAATATACAATCTTTTATTTTTCTTACTCTTAATTGTTCTAAAAGATAACTGTTTAAAATAATACTAGTAAACACATATTGAGTAATTATAACATACGAATAAGTGAAATGAATGAAATGATGCAATTAAATACAAGAGAGAGAGATTGGCAATAATATGTTATAAGATATCCACCTTCCACATAAAGCAGTATTAGTGTTATTTGGTGGTGGACTTAAAATTATTTATAAATGTATGTTGAACACCAATAAATTTATTTTTAAAAGAAGTATTCTTGATATGCTAAAAGATAAAGGTAAAATCTTATAAAATGCCCAATTAAACTAAGAGAAGACAGAAAATGAAGGGGGAAAGAAACAAAGGGAAAAAAAAAACAATGGGCAGAAAAGTTACAAAATGGTAGTCATTAATCCAAATATATGAATAATTTCTTTAAATGTGAATGTTCTAAACATAGCAATGAAAAAACAGAGACTGTCAAGAGGTATTTAAAGAAGAAAAACAAAAACAAGGAAAAACTAAAAAACTAAGCTGCACTAAATGTTGTTTTCAAGAAATTCACTTCAAACATAAATACTTGATAGGTGAATAGTAAAAGATAGGTAAACAGTGAAATGATATATCATGCTAACATTAATAAAAAATGACACAAAGTAGTTACATTAATCTCACAGAACACAGACTTGTGGAATAAAGACAGACATTACATATGACATAGAGGATCAATGACCCAAGAATACATAACAATCCTAAACATATATATACCTGACAACACAATGTTTAACAGATGAGGCAAAATTGTACAGAATTAAAAGGAGAAATAGAACCTATTATATTAGGATACATCAACAGGCTTCTTTTAAGAAATGATAGGTCAAGCAGTCAAAAATATCAATAAGGAAATAGATGACCTGAATACAGGTATCATTAAGCTTCATGTAAATGTTATCTACAGAACACTGTATTCTACAACAAAATAATAGATGTTTCTTAAGATCACCTGGAACATTCACCAAAATAGGTACAATTAAGGGCTACAAAGCACACCTTAAATTTGCAGGAACAGAAATCATCAAAGTCTCTTCTCATACCACAGTGGAACTAATCTAAAAAATAATAGTGTAAAGAGAAATTGAAAATCCTGAAGTATCTAGAAAATAAGCAACACACTTCTTTTTTCCCTTTTTCTTTTTTCTTTTTCTCTAACTAGGACCTGTGCCCAGCCAGCATGGAGCCCAACACAGGGCTTGAACTCACATTTCTGAGATCAAGATCTGAGCTGAGGTCAAGAGTTGGGAGCTTAACCAACTGAACCACCCAGACATCCTATTAAACAACACACTTCTAAATGACATTGGCCAAAGAAAAAGTCCCAAGGTCAATTCATATATTTTGTACTAAATGAAAATAAAAGTTATCAAAATATGTACATTGAAAACAGTGCACATGGAAATTTGTAGTACTAAATGTACATATTAAAAAATAAAAATGTCTAAGACCGACTAGGTGGCTCAGTCAGTTAAGGGCCCAATGTTTGATTTCTGTTCAGGTCATGATCTCAGGGTTGTGAGACCAAACCCCAAGTCATGCTCCATGCTGGGCACGGAGCCTGCTTAAAATTCTCTCTCCCTCTGCCTCTGCCCCTCCCTCCACATTCCTACACTCTTTTTTCTTAAATAAATAAATACATCTAAAATTAGTAACATGAACTTCCTTTTTTGGAAACTAGAGAAAGAAGAGCAATTTATGCTTAAAAGCTAGCAAAAAACAAATTCCAAATCAAAGCAGATATAAATGAAAGCAACAGAGAATATCAATGTGTGATAAAAGTTGCTCCTAGAAAAGAGCAGTAAAATTGTCAGACCTCTTAGCCATGCTAACCAAGAAAAAGGGAAGACAAAAGTTACCAATGTCAGAAATGAAAGAGACAAATCTACTGATCTCTACAGATCCCACGTACCCTGAAAGCATCATGAAGAATATTATAAACAAACCATATCCACTGATTTGATAACTTAGATGAGGACCAGTTTTTAAAAGGTATAAACTATCATAACTCACACAAAGAAAAATGAGTAATCTGAACAAGTGTATATCTGTTAAAATAATCAAATTCACTAATTCAACCTTTCAATAAAGTAAAACATTAGGGCTAGAAAGCTTCATTGGTGAATTCCACCAAATATTTAAGAAAGAAAGGAGAAAACCAATTCTTCACAATATCTTACAGAAATTAGAAGCAGAAGTAACACATTCTAATTTTAAGAGACATTTACACTGATAGCAAACGCAGTGTCTAAGACAGGAAAAATACAGACTAATATCTTTCATGAATACTGATGCAAAATACTCAACAAAATATCAAGAAATAAAAACCAAAAGTGTATAAAACTAACTATACACCATGACAAGGTATCCAATATGGGTTCATCAATCAAAAATGATGCTCAACTACATCAATGGCTAGAGAACAAAAATTATATGATCACATAAACTGCTTCAGAAAAAGTAGTCCACAAAATCCAATAGCCATTCATAATAAAAACTCTCAGCAAATTAAAAATAACGGGGAACTTCCCCAAATTGTTAAGGATCATCCACCATAAACCTTCAGCAAACACCACACCATAATTTACTCCCAGCTAATAGCAGCGAGAAACTGGACACTTTCCCATTTTGAGGAGCAAGGCAAGGATGTCCCCTCTCATACTTCAATTCAACATCTACAAGAGGGACTTCCAGTAGCACTATAGAAAATAAAAGGAAATAACGTAAGGAAGACATAAAATAGCCTTTATTTGTAGAAGACATGCTTGTCTGTGTAGAAAACTCCAAACAGTTGACAAAATAACTCCTGGAATTAATAAGCAAGAAAAACAAGGTTACAGGATAAAAAGTTAATATACAAAAGTCAATTGCTTTCCTATTTTGCAGCAATGAACTACTGTAATTTAATATTAAAAAATAAAACATTTACAATCATATCAAATGAAATACTCACATATGAATATAACAAAATACACATAAGATCTCTCTATAGAAAACTACAAATTTCTCATCAAAGATATCAAAGACAAGCAAAATAAATGGAGAGATAATCCATGTTTCCGTGTTCACATATTAGAAGAGTGAGTATTTTTTTAAGATTTATTTAATTACTTTGGAGAGAGAGGGAGCATGGCAGGGAGGGCAGAGGAAGAGGGAGAGAATCTCAAGCAGCCTCCCCGCTGAGCTGAGCAAAGAGACTGATCTCATGATCCTGAAATTATGACCTGAGCCAAAATCGAGAATCAGATACTCACCCAACAAAGCCACCTAGGTGCCCCAGAAGAGTCAGTATTTTTAAGATGTCAGTTATCCCCAATTTGATCTATAGCTTCAATGCAATCTGACTCAAAATCCTAGCAAGCTGTTCTGTAGGTATTGGCAAACTTATTCTAAAGTTTATATGGAAAAGCAAAGCCTCCAGAACAGCCAATGTATTATGAAAGCACAACAGCTGAAAGAAACCACCTAAATTGAAGACTTACCATAAAGCTATACCCTTATCCCAGACAGCTTTATGCAAGACAGTGTGGTATTGGTAAATGAATGCATGGAGAGAAGCAGTGCAGCCCCACCAGCAGTGAGGACAGCCGGTGCTCAGACACTGGTTTATAACCCCATCATCCCATGAAAGCATCCAGGGTTTTTGGGACACATGGGTGATACTAGGGCTGCGGCAGGACATACAAAAGATGAACCTGAACATCTTATAGGGCAGAAAGTAAGAAAACTCTCAAAAAAAAAAAAAGTCTAAATTGTTCAGAGTATGTCAAAGGAACAGAGGAACCAAGTGAACAAAATCCTAGCGGCCAATCATGGAATAATTAGATCAACAAGTAATTAAAAACAAATTATACAATATCTCATTGAACAGCACCCGAAATTACAAAATACATGACCATGAGTTACCATGGACACAAATAAATGATTTACTAAATAAAAATAAATAAATAGAGGACAGACAGGGCTCCTCTGCAGAATTCCAAATGATATAAAAATATATTCTGTCATCAAGGAGATAAAGCCCATCTTACCATCCCTGACGTGTGGGCAACACAGCCTAGCTTCCTTCCATAATAAACAATATGGAAAACGGAGAAAAGAGAGAGAGGGAGAGAAATGTTATACTGGGGAAACAGAGCAAACTCTAGCTGAGCCAGGTGATAAAGGTCAACGTCAGTGAGAAGCCACGCTGGTTCTCCACATTCTTCATCAGATGTGATAAACATGGCCCTTTACCACCTACAATGGTCTTCCTCCCCCAAACCCACCACCCCTGTCTTAATTATGAGAAAAACATCAGACAAATCCAACTGAGAGGCAGTCTGAAACACCCTCACCAAATGCCTCAAAACTCCCATACGTCAAAAACAAGGAAGGTCTGAGAAACTTGTCACACAATAAGCTAAGGAGACATTACAGCTAATGTGGTTTGGTTTCCTGGCTGGGATCCTGGAACAGAAATAGTTAAAACCTGAAGATATCAGAATGAACCCTGGACTTAAACTAAAACTAATAAACTTACTTTACTAAAACTAAACTTAAACTTAAACTAATACCAACACATCAATATTGGATCACTAGTCATAAAAAATGTACCATACTAGTATGAGATATTGGTAATAGGAAAAACTGAGTGTGGGGTACATTGAAACTCTCCATGTCCTATCCTCTTGACTTTATCCGAAATTAATTTTTAAAACAAATAAATGAATTAAATATGCTTACTATATTTGTGTCTAATGTCAGATAAACTCATACTTCTTAAATATCTTAAAGTTTTGGGGAGACGTAGAAAAAGCTCTGTATTCAGCAGGTTTAAATTCTACCCCCACCACTCTTCACCTGTGTTATGACATGCAAATCTGTGTCTCCTCATTTTCTACCTCGTGAAGATGAAGTGATGAAGTGTGTAAATCCTATCTAGCTTTCCCTCTATAGCTGGCAGCTGTACCTCCTAACTTCATCCTCTAACATTACTAGAAGAGTACTACTTTCTTTGGGATAAATAGTAAATATCCATCAACTGAATGCTCTACTTGTCTTTTAATTCTCATGAAGACTCATCAATTGACATTATTGACATCATAGTAAAAAGTTGTTTATGCAGCTGACTCAAGATGACCAAAATAGTGGAATGTGATTAATTTTTAAATTATAGAGTCACAGACTATCAGTGAAAACAAGCTGTTTTATAGGTAAGTTGACTGAGTCTTACGAAGAGAAGACACTGCCAATGTTTTTAGTTTAGTGGAATAAATCTTTAGGCATCCAATACATCCACCAAATTTTAAATAAAAAATTATCCATGCATTTCTTTAAAATATTTCATCATATGCTTATGAAATCCTTCCCCCTAAAATAGCAAAGAGATGGAGACATTCTTTGATAATTAACTCTACATGTGAATATATACACATACATACATGATCTATATATACCTTTTAACAGTTTTCTACGAAAACACCTGTTTAACTTACTCATCTTACTTCTGATTATAGCCTTCATGTGCATGCAACCATCACAGGCTCCTTCTTGGTTACTCAGAGATGAAGCATGAACACGACTTCAGCTTGGACCCCGGAAGTTACTTGCTTCTAAAGGTTATAGCCCACTTGACGCCCACTGGGGAAGCACTCTCTGGGTTTAACAGAATGACTGTTGGGCTGCATGATACAGTATTCATGAAATGTGTTTCCAACACAAACGGAACTAAAGCTCTTGAGAAAATAAAGGCAACAAAAGATTCATGTTTGCTCATTAAAACAAACTCCTTCCCTCCACCCTATAGAGAACACACACAATTACATGCAAATGATATGATTGTAAACTTCTGGGATAATCTATTCTTATAATTAAGCACCGTACAACAAAATTTTAAACAGCTCTCACAAATCACCATGAATCATGTGGACCCTGTAGTGCACTGTTATCAAAAATAAAACTCCAAGGACACAATATTATTCTAAGCTTTAGGAGGAGAAGGGGGATATAACAGACCAAACATATATAATTTATAGAACCATGAGAAAGAACTCAGTGCTTTTTTTTTTTTTCACTTTTTTTCCCCTTTTTCTATTTTTTTTTAAACCATTATAGGAAACCTCAGGCTTTCATTATCAAATGTGGAACCCCCAGGAGATACTGTGTTTAATATGGTTTTCAGAATCTGGCACTAGTCCAGTAGAACTGTCACTTAAAATTCCTACAATTAAATCGGCTAATGAGAATCATGTTAACACAAAATTGCTCATGCTTTCGTGTTGAGAAAGGATCTTCACAATCCTAGTTAATGGAGGTTAAAAAAAAAAAAGAAGAAGGACAAATTAATCCAATTACCTTGTTTTTTCTTTCCTTATTCCAAGGAAAAAGAGTACATTTCTTTATAATCAACATTCAGCACATTTCCCTAATTAATGCAATTTGATAAAATGAAACAAATTCATGATGTCATTAGCTGAGTTCTGCCTAATGAACTTGGGTTATATGAAACATTAACTGCAGAGCAAAATCCATTTCTGTGGCCAGGGAAACACACATTTATCATTTCAGTACATTTACTTTGGAAGTACCAATCATGAAGGCTTATCACTACAATCATCATGTCTTGATAAATCAACATAAATTTACATTTTGATCAAGGCCATCATTCAGCCCAGGCTGTAGAGAAAGGAACCCACTGCTTGGTAAAGTGGCCTAAGTTAACTCGGCCTCTTGACAAAATGATAAGAGGCTGCCTGCTGGACAACCATTATATTTTTTCATTTGGAACTATATTTATCTTACCAGGTATGACAATAACCATCAATATGCTTCAAACCATGGAAAAGATGTTTACTTCCATCTCTGCATAAAGCAAAGGCTGAAAGTTGCTACAAGTCACATGAAAACCACTAATACGCTTATTCATCCCTTGTATCTTCCATGGAGCCCTTTTCCCTTTTCACGCAATTTATACATCACATATGAGACGATCTACTCACTGGGATGATGAGAAGGTAAGTTCAACATTTCTACGTTCTTCATCTTCCAAAGAAAAACAAGTATTATTGCAAAGTCACTTTATCTCTTGTCAGGAGATTATAAACAAAATAAAAGGAAATATTCCTTCTCCCTCCTTCTAATTCTCTTTCTGTTAGTGTAGCATGAATGATGTTTCTAGCCAGCTGTTGGTCATCATTTTCATTATTATGGGCAAAAGTCAATACTTTGTTCAGATTGTCTTAGTTTTTAACTAATGCTCTTCTCCTGTTGTGTGGTCTCACTCAAGAAGCCATAGTACAGCCTCTCCTGGCAGTTGGCAGCCTCTCAGTTTAATTGACCTTAGCAGGTTCAAAGAGAACTGGCCAGGCAAACTGAAGAATTCTGGATTTGTCTGATGTCATTTTCCCCATGATTTTATGTGAGTTAAGGGTTTTCGAGATGAAGAGCATAGAAGCAGAGTACCATTTTCAGCACATCCTATCAAGACACTATCCAGTAGAACTCTTTGTTAAAATTCATACAGTTGAGGAGTGTCTGGGAGGCTCAGTCATGATCGCTAAGCATCTGCCTGGGGTCCTGGGATCGAGCCCCGCATGAGGCTGCCTGCTCAGCCAAGAGTCAGCTTCTCCCTCTCTCCCTCTGCCCTCCCCCTGTTCATGTGTGCTTGCTGGCTCTCATAAGTAAATAAATATTCACATGATTGAATTGTCTAATGAGAATCACGTGGACACAAAGTTTATGCTCTCATGTTGAAAAAGGAGCAGCATGACTTGTCACCATCAACACTATTCATTACTATTGTTTACATGGACAACTGGCTGAGGTAAATGCTTTCAGCTTTCCCCATGCGGAGTGTATATCCCCTCCTTTTCCATGCTGTACTCTTTGGAAGTAAATCACGTTGTGTGCCCCAAACTTAAGGAAAAGAGAGTTACAGTCCACTTCCCTTAGGGTAAAGCATCTACAGGGATTATTCTCAATTCTTCTGCTATGAGATGTGTCCGTCCTCCCCCATTAGCTGGCTTATTTAGTTACTTAGTGGTATCAGTATGGAGTCACGGGTATTTATAGTTAACTATAGTTAACTATATGACTGTTAACTGTATAGTTAACTATTGGGTTTGACCAAAAGCCAACTCATTCAGTTGGCTCTTACGCCCCTTTGACATATCCCCATCATTAGTGCGTATGCATGAGTGTGTGTGTGTGTGTGTGTGTGTGCGCGCGCACACATGTCAGCTCTCGCTTTCAGGCACTACCACATCCTCTAGGCATATAGTCACGCACTCCTCCAAGGAGAAACTCAAATGAGACCTGCTCAGCCAGAGATACATTTTCGCACTAAACTGACCTAAAAATACTGCCTCTTCTCAGAGTGGCATTTAAGACATTGTTCCCTCCTCATGTCCTCCTTTATGGATCCCTCTACAATCAGAAATCTGCAACAGGGGCAACCACTGTATCAAGCATTCAAATGTATATTTGAAATGCATTATTTTCCCAATCACCTCTGTTATGATAAAAATATGAAAATGTTATGAAAGGCTGATTACTGACTTCTAATATCTGCTGTATACTCTTCCTTTTACCTGCACACATGACCACCCTGAATATATTTTCCAGACTCCTGTATGTGGGCAAGACCAAGTGACTGATTTCTGGCCAAGAGGATAAAAGCAGAAGTGATTTGTTTATTAATTTTAGGGAAGATATTTGCTTCCACCTCCCTGTCCCATAGCTTTTTTCCAGACTGCAGGAGAGGTGGGGAATGATCCTGGATGATATGGCAACAAAGCAGAAGCAGCACTGGTCCCTGACTACACAAAGTTGCCAAACTTGCCCTGTGTTTTTAAAACTGTCTTTTATGGGGCACCTGGGTGGCTCAGACCATTAAGCATCTGCCTTCAGCTTAGGTCACAATCCCAGAGTCCTGGGATCCAACCCCGAGTAGGGCTCCCTGATTAGTGAGCAGTCTGCTGCTCCCTCTCCCTCTGCCCCTTCTCCCGCTTCATGCTCTCTCTTGTTCACTCTCCTTCTGAAAGAAAGAAAGAAAGAATAGAAAAACCCCAAACTCTCTTATATGTTACAGCAAATGATGCATGAACTTGACTAATTTCCCTGAGTTCTTGGCACTTCAATGCTACATTAAAAGTAGTTCTACGTTGTGGTATAACCAACACAGCATCCCTTAGGCAGCCGTTTTTAGCCCTATGCCTGGTAGCACTGCCTGCAACTTTTGCCATGGATGTGTTTAGGCTTCTGAATGCCTCCTAGAACTTTCTCCTTCTAATCTAGTTAACTTTTCCAAACTGTACTGAGACCCCATTGTTGAGTCTGACATCAAAGCTACTGTCAAAGTTGTCTGAACATTAGAATCATCAGAAGCTTTAAAAAGTATACACTCATTCTGAGATCCCACACTCAGACATTCTGATTTAACTGGACAAGGGTGCGGCTTGGACAGTAGCATTTTTAAAATCTCTTTAAGTGATTCTTACATGCCATCAGGATCGAGCACCACTGCTCTAAATGCTGAGACCACCTACATGAGCGCAGGATTAATCCCCAGGATTACCTACTTACCCTTCCATGCAGAACAGTATTTCGAGCAGTTGACTTAACACTGGCCGGCAGAGCTGAACGAGAACCTGTACTCATGGTCTGCACCACGTCAGAAGTTTGCTGCTCTATGCTTTGCTCTATTATGAAACTTTGCTCTTATCGCTGCCGCTTTTGACATGTTATTATGAAAAAATTTAACAGCAATAACCTGCAACTTAAGACAGTCATGTCTGTTCTGTAAGGCACCTGTCCGTCCGCTGGTTAGAACTGAATCCTTGCGTCAGCTCCGCACACTCACTAACACCTGCTGCCTTCTGCAGGGGCTTTTCTGCACTGCTCTGCTCCCTTGCCTTATGTCCCTTCCTGAATAAATTTATCTAGAAGAGTCAGGAGAGAGAATACACTTCATCAGATATCAACGCTGTTGTAAAGCTCTGGTAATTAAAAGACTATTGTTTCAGAGTAGGTACACAGAGCACTGAAGTACCCTGGACAAATTCTAACAGGTCCTTCCATCCATGGGAGCGTGTAGGAATGGATGTGGTACCACCAGTGGGAAAGGACTGAATGACTTAGGGTGGGTTAGCTGGCTTGCAAATTGGCAAGTATAAAATTAGATTCCTATATTACTTGACTCAGAAAATGCATTTCTAAGGTATTAAAGATCTAAATGATCCAGGTAAAACTTAAAAAAAAATTACAGAAAACAATGTAGAATATTAAAATGGATACACTCAGAATATAGAAGAATTTCTTGAGAAAAATAGAAAAAGCACAAGAAATAATAAAAAATAGGCAAGTTATCATACATTAATAACTACATTAGAAGCTATCTGAAATGTATAAATCAACAATGTATTAGTAGTGTAAGTGAACAAAGAGTTACTAGACAAATAGATGCAACTGTATCTCTTTTATGCATTTTTATGTTAAACAAAAAGCAAACTATCACAAAAGGTGGGTAAAATGAGTTGTCATTATTGTACATCTCAAAAGAATAACAAACCCATTCTGGAAAAGAAGTACATGTACAGTAAGTGTATAAAGGCATGGTAGTAAGGACACACTGATCTCAGAGGCAGTACTGTGATGGAATTTGGAGGGTGGCAAAGGACATTTCAGTAATGTATTTGACATTTTATTTGGTAAATTTATTATTTGAAGAAAATAGAGAAAAAGGCAATGAACTATGTGAGGGATAAGTGCTTTTTTAGTCTATATTTTTCTCAGAATACTTGAAATAATGTAATAATTTTGAAAAATGAATTTGAAAAGAAAAAAGCAAAAGAAATACATAAAAAGAGGGTGAATATCTCAGAGTGCTTAGATTACTGGTGATTTTATTCTTTTCTTCTAACTCCCATATTTTCTAAACATGTTATAATAAAGATGACAGCCATTGTAATGAGGAAAAACATTATTTCCAAAAGTGAAAGTCTTTTACAAAATTTTTCCTTTGAAAAAAATGAATTAACCACTTTCTCTCTCTCTCTCTGCTTATCTGTCTGTATCTCTCTATCTAGCTATCTATCATCTATCTGTCTCTAAGAAGAAGTGCACAGACAGGCTTATAATTTAAAGCATAAAAATGGATTTCCTAGGCGTTAGTGTTTTCATGAGAACAAATGTACTTTTCATTGCCCTGTTTTGCATGTCACCATAGTCATTCTGACTTTTATGTTCTGTAGAGAAAACCATCTTCTGTATTTGAAGTACAAATTAATTAATCATATATTAAGAAAACCAATTACTCCCAAGCAAGGTCCTAGTAAGGCTGAAAAGATAGGTAGTACTGAACTAGTCTGTGTTAGAAACTGAAAAGTGTGTCTCTAAGACAAAGGGGTGCTAAGACTTGCATTCACTTAAACACAAATATGAATAATTCTCTTTTCCTCCTCTCGCCATTCCTTTCTTTTCCATAATTATGGGGGCATAGATAGCTACCCGGTAGCGTGGTTTACCTGTCCGAACACACATGAGTTAGAATGCCCACGGCACTGTCACTGCAGACGTGCAGGAATGGAATGGAGGTCGCAGGTCAGAGGCGCGCCGTGGGAAAGCGCCAGCGGACAAAAGATCAGACGCACCTATGTCCACTCTGGGCCACTCAGTCTGAAACAGACTTCTACTTCCAATGAGTTTCTCTAAAATTAATAATGCCTGGTTTAGGCAGAGAGGGTGGTATAAGAGTCTGGGGCGTGAGGAGAGGTGCTATGAAAATGCCTGAAATGCGGCATTACCCAGCCTCTCAGCGAGCTGTCCTGCACATGCTCGTGTA
This sequence comes from Lontra canadensis, assembly GCF_010015895.1. Classification (NCBI taxonomy): domain Eukaryota; kingdom Metazoa; phylum Chordata; class Mammalia; order Carnivora; family Mustelidae; genus Lontra; species Lontra canadensis. Next base: position 5,153,269 of record NW_022631033.1, read on the forward strand.
GCCCCCATCACCGTCTCACCACCGAGGTCCAACGGTAAGGCACCACGACTCCTGAAATGCCGAGCTTTGCTGAGCTGCAAAATGATTCTTGATATTGTGCACTTGAGATCTGTCCTTGTCTTGACAAGATAAGCTGATCATCTTCTGAGTGATTACACTGTATTCTATACTGCCTGTTTCAGGTTGGGCATTTAATTTTTTGAGGACTTTAATTGTATTTTTCACTCAGTTCTCATTGATTCTTTGTTGTTTTTGTTTTGTTTTTGTTTAGTTTTTTTACTAAAAAAGATAATTGAAAAATTGCACCAAGGGTGTTCACAAACTGGGTTGCTGGGTAGGGGTTATTTGCTTCAAATAATGTTCTTCGATTCGGGTAGCAAGATCACGTGTGTTCTTTGCTTGCCACGGAAGTTCCTTTCCATTGAGATGACGTGGTCCTGAAGTCCTGCTTTGTTTTGAGTGTTTCTCTGTTAAGTGTGGTCTGTCTGGGGTCTCGGTTTGACACTTAGCATGCACTGAAGGATCAGACACTCCTAGATGCTGGTCTTGGCCAAATCATCCCCTGATAAGAATGTGAGGTAACCTGACTTAGTTCTTTAGGCTCCAGTGGTCGGGGTTTTGTTTAATGATGCCATAGTCATAATATTCAATGAATGGGGCATGTTTTTTATAATTATGTTTCTATATTCTGTATGTTTTTATTAACTCCACTGAAAGGTAATGTTATGGCTACTGAATCTTATGATAAAATTTGGGTTTAGGGGCACCTGGGTGGCTCAGTCAGTTAAGCAACTGCCTTTGGCTCAGGTCACAATCCCAGGGTCCTTGGATCTAGTCCCACATCATGCTTTTTGCTCGGTGGTGAGTCTGCTTTTCCCCCTCTCTCTCTCCCTCCTGGTGCTCTCTCTCTCCCCCTCTCAGATAAATAAATAAAACCTTTTTAAAAAATTGGGTTTTTATTTCATGTTTTTATTTAACCTTCCAGTAATTAATCTTAATTGTGTTTTATAAAATATTAGTTGAACTTCATCAAAATTGAAACAAAACACTGCTCATTACACCACGGCTAATTTAAGAAGCACCACTGTATGCCACAGTCAAACTGAATTACTCATTTTCACTCCTTCCCCAACTCTCCCCATTTATTTAAAAAAAAAACAAAAACCCTATTGGTACCAAGTATCTTACCTTAAATACAGTAGAAGGCAGTATTTAAGAAATGCTCCGAATCAAAGGTAGGGTTTAGACTGAGACCCTCTCTCATGCCCCTAGATCAATATTCCACCCCAAGTTAGATTATCGGTTTTATCTGGTCTCAATGGCAAACTTCTAGAGAAGGGGAAAAAAAAACTGATAAGAACAGGCAGGCTTGGATGGGGGCTGGATCAACAGGATACCATGAGGAGGTATTTGGACTGGGGAAAAAAGAAGAAGCAACAGTGGGAGCAAATCACACAAAAAAGCTCTGGCTTCCGTTCCTTGGAACAATGTTGTGCAGGACTGAAGTCCGAATGCGGTGGTTCATCAGCATTTCACCCTCCAGACCGCTTCCTACACTTACAAATTATTATCCCACCTTGCCACTTCATTGGTTTGGAAAATATTGATTCTTTTTATATTCTCCCTTATGATATGAGTAATATTTCTGTGAGACAGATGGTTCCAAACTGAGATCCCTCCCCCAGAGTCTTTGTATTTTGTATGTATGTGTTATTTCTGAAGTGACTTACTCATTCCAGAGCTGGAAGCCTGTATCTCCCTCTTCCTTCACCTATTTTTCCTATTCCCAAAATGCCCTTCTCACCTGGAAACCATCAGTTTGTTCTCTGTGTTTATTTATGGTTCTGCTTTTTGGTATTTATTTGGAATTCCACCTACAAGTGAAATCACAGGTATTTGTCTTTCTCAGTCCAGCACATTTCACTTAGAATAATACCCTCTATGTTCATCCATGTTGTCACAAATGGCACGCTATCATCCTTTTTGATGGCTGTTTAATATTCCATCACCTAGGCACACCCCCCCCCCACATCTCCCTTATCAATTTGTCTATTGACTGACACTTCAATTGCATCTGTATCTTGGCTACTGCAAATAATGCCGCAATAAACCTGGGGTGCACGTATCTTTTCAAGTTAGTGTTTTTGGGGCACCTGGGTGGCTCAGTGGGTTAAGCCTCTGCCTTTGGCTCAGGTCATGGTCGGTCCTGGGATCAAGCCCCACATCGGGGGGGCTCTGCTCAGCAGGGAGCCTGCTTCCCCCTCTCTCTCTCTGCCTGCCTCCCTGCCTACTTGTGATCTCTCTCTCTCTCTCTCTCTCTGTGCTAAATAAATAAAATCTTAAAAAAAGAAAAAAGTTAGTGTTTTCATTTTTTTGGGGTAAGTACCCACCAGTGGAATTATTAGATAATATGGTATTTCTATCTTAATTATTTGAGGAACCCCCATACTGTTTCTCCAGTGGCTGCACCCACATACATTCCCACCAGCAGTGCACAAGGGTGCCCTTCTCTTCACATCCTTACCAACACTTGTGATTTCTTGTCTTTTTTATTTTAGTTATTCTAAGAATTGTAAAATGACATCTCATTGTGGTTTTGGTTTTTATTTCCCTGACAATAATCATGTTGAACATTTTTTTTCACGTGTCTGTTGGACATTTGTATGTCTTCTTTGGAAAAATGTCCACTGAGGTCCTCTGCGATGAAGAGCTTATGCACAGCAAAGGAAACCATCAACCAAACAAAAAGAAAGCCTACTAATTTGGAGAAAATATTTGTACATGATATATATGATAAGGGGTTAATATCCAAAATATATGAAGAATTTATAAAACTCAACACTAAAAAAAAAAAATCAATCTGATTTAAAAGAAAATGGGTAGAGAACCTGAATAGATATTTTTCCAAAGAAATCACACAGATGGCCAACAGACCCAGGAAAAGGTGCTATTTCCTTGACTCTGGATCTCAGTTTCTCTTTCCCTGCCTCCATCCCTCTCCCTCTCTCCATTATTATCTACATCGTCCATAAAGGTTATGTTTTATCAAGTTTCCCTGTGAAAAATACTGTACAGTTGTATTTTTAGTTTGCTTCTGCTAAAGCAATAAGGGTTTTTCCAGTTCTAGATCCATTTTAAGGCTTTTTTAAAAAGGTGATGTATCATGAAGATACTCTAAATTCTGACCCTTGTATGCTACCAGCAATCTGGGATTTTTTATTTCTCACTACTTAGTCTGTAGCCAGCTGTGGCTCTCATTTGGTTGGAATCTTCTTTTGCCTTCCTTAGGATGGTGAGCATGTTTTCCTTCTATTCCTAGTGTCATGGACAATGTAGACCTTAGGGGTGGGAAGCTTTGTACTTGGCATCTGTTCCCACCCCTGCCTCACTGCCTGAGGTCTCATTCCCAGAGCCACCTCAGTATTCATCCCACTTTCCCCCTAGTTCCTACACGTGAGACCAAAAACTCTCTGCAATTCCTTTGTTTGTTCTGAATACACACTTGAAAAAAATACACTTGAAAAAATGTATTTCTTTTGAACTCAGCCATTTTATATTTTATCAAGAATGTCTATGAGGTTGGGAGAGCGAATGACCTGTTCATGCCAGTGTAGTTCATTATATTTGCCTGTATCCGGCGGCAAAGATATTACTCTCCCAAATATGTGGACGAGATGTTGAGACTATTTTAAATAAGTCTGTTTAATAAAGACCTGTTCTCTTATAAGATGACTTGCAGCATATGTGGGTTTGTGTTTTTAATAGGCAGGAAAAGGAAATTGAACAGTTAATCTCATGAAGCTCTCCAGAAATGCTAGAAAATTGCTTATTTTCTTCTTCACACATGACTGAGCTACCATTAACAATGTGACTGATATCTGTGTTTTGTGTTAGGAGACTGTTGACTTGGGAACAGCTCGCTTTCACGTTGATAATTACATCCAGCAGAATTTGTTTCTTTATGAATGTGTGAGCCCGAGCGCTCCATTCCTGAGTCTGCTGCGCAGCACCAGACCTCCTCTAACAAACAACATGGCTGTTGGGGTGTGAGATCCATTCATGACTGGCCATGCCATTTTCCAACAGACTGCTTTCATTTCTTTAGCACCTGATTTGTTATTGTCATGCATGATTTCACTTTCTCCTTATAACATATGGATGTAGGCCTACCATCTTCTATATTCTCCAAGGTTAGGCCTGAGGTCCTTGTATATATTCACTACAGTTTACAGAAGGGTTTTGCAAACTAGGTATTATTGGGACGTACAATGGGGAAATGGATGTACAGAGAGGCAGGAAGGAATATGTGATCTGGGATATACAGAATACACAGGGATTCTCCACGGGAAGAGGAAAGGAAGAATGCACCAAGCAGAGAGAGTAGCACAAGCAAAGTGATCCTGGCAAACATTTGGTGGTGAGTGTCGATGCCATAATGGGGAATCGCTGACCAGAAAAGGGAGAAAAGGCAGGAAACCTGACTTCCAAGAAATCCCCACCCCCAAGTAAGGAATGTCTCCCCCTGCCTTGTTAACAACTGTGGATAAAGCTAGAAACTCAACCCCAGGGCCCACATGGAGAGTGTACTTCTGCTCTGATAAACTTTGACCCTTGGGTCGCTTGTTAGCTGTGCTGTGTGTCTGTCTTTGAATTCTTTCTTGTGATGAGACCAAGAATCTCTGGTGATATATTTGGGGTGGGTTGGGCTAGGGTCTCAGGGCCTGGGGTCTCCAACAAGCTCACATAAACTATTTTTTCTACTGCAGAAAACTGAGCCCAGCCTTTCTTCCCCTAAGAATATAGACCTTTCTGCTCACAGTGAAAATCAACATTCCAGAAACCAGATCTGAGGCACTTTGATGAACTATTCTACATTCAAAAAGCAGTGATATACCAATGAAGACACACCTTCTTAATTTAGAATTTTATGCTTGTTTCTGAAATGACAATAATTTTCTGAGTGGTGTTGATAAGTTTCCCTACCAACAGTCACTCTGACCCTGAATTTCTAATAGATTGCTGATTTGTGCATTATGTTTGTCAAGAAAACAAGACCAATCACGGACAAGACAATCAGAGAAAACTGAATACAAAATTAGCATGCATTGAGGTTCGGCAGAATAAAAACTAAAATAAAACAAAACCACAGAAGCCTAAGTCCAACCCACAGTAGAAATTGACTTAGTTGTTTTGCTTCCTAACAACAGTTAAAACTTCTGGGACTAAATCCCCCTTTTCTGACTATTGCTGCACCTTCAATGTATGTATGCTTGTTTTTGAGCACATGTATATATTACACAGCGAACACTATGTGACCCATACTTATGTGCAAGTGTCTTGGTACTAGTCAGCGAGGGCAAGGGATGCAGCTCTCTGGGCTGTATCCATCGGTCTGAAGACACGAAGCTCCCAGCCCAACTGCTGGTAGAGACAGCACCTGGAGAGATAGTAGTAATGACACAGATACATGGGAATAGGAGGGCGTGGACAGGAGAAGGCAGTGCGCCAGCAGGGGTGAGGCCATGGTGATGTGTGACAGGGAAGTGGGCGTAGCTCTCTCTGTAGAAGAGGAGTCAGTGTTTTATACCTACTTCTCTAGAAGGAGGATCTGGACCTGATTTAAGATCTCTCTGCTTCACCTTATAAAGGTTTAAATACATTCACAGCGTTGTGCAGACAACACCACCATCTATTTCAAAAGATTTTCATTATCCCTATAAGAAAACTTGTATTCTGGGGATCACTCTGTAATCCCTCTGCCCCAGGAAACCACTGATCTACTTTATTGCCTCGTCTGGACATTTTGTACCAACGGAATCATGTATGTGACCTTTGTGTCTGGCTGCTTTCGCTTCACGTAGTTTTCAAAGTTCATTCACGTTCAGAAAGAGTCACTACTTAATAATACTCAGTTATACACTTACTCCACATTTTGGTTTCCCATTGATCAGTCCCAGGTTTTTATGAACAATTATATGCAAGTTTACATGTGCACATATGTTTTTATTTAGTCTAGTGGTGGAGTTTCTAGGTCATAAGATAACTCTGTGTTGAACATTTTGAGGAATCGTACGACTGTTTTCCCAATGGCTATTACATTCCTACCAGCCGCATGTGAGACTTTTGATGTCTCCATGTCCGCAACACCGCCTGTTAGTGTCTGATGTTTTTTAATCTGGCCATCCCTGTGGGCAAAAGGTGATGACCTTACTGTGCTTTTGTTTTCATTCCATAATGACTAACGGTACTGAGCATGTTCTCATGTACTTATTGGCCGTTTGTAGATCTTCTGTGGAGAAATGTCTATTCACATCCTTTGGCCATTTTTAATTGCGTTTTTTGTTTTTTTTTTTTTACCCTTAAGACTGCTAGAATTCTTTATATGTTCTAGATAGGCGTCCTGATTACAGACATATGATGCATAGACATTTGCTCCCATTCATCTGTACTAAGCTATGGACGTGCACAGACACTCAACCGTCAGCTAAAGAGAAAATATAAAAATGAATTTCATGGCCAAGTGGGAAGAATTCCAATACAGAATATCTAATTGAGCATGAAAAAACAAACAAACAAACTCTGGTCTTTTTTGGTAGTATTATTTCTCTTCCCTTTTTAGGATTAGTTAAATCCTAATTAGTAGGTAAAAATTAATTTAATCTCTAAATTGATTTATTGCATTTTTCCCTTCTTCTGTTATCTTCCATATTATCAGGATACTAAAATATCTTGTTTTAGTGTTCTAGAAGACTGGGATATCTTAGTCCATTGGAAAGGTATGTCAGCTACCAGCATCCAATTTTTAAACTAAAGAACAGACTGAAATGGGATTTTATTCCAACTAGAAGACAGAACTGTTTATTTAATGACTTGCTTCTAACATTGCCTGAGATACCTTCCAATGATATAAACAAATGAAATGTGGACAAGGGGTAAATGTGTCAACGCTGAAACGCTATCAATCCAGGCCCGTAGAGACACAGACATGCGTATGTGAAAGTCACTGGTAAATGGACACAACCAAAACCTACAGAATACACAGATTATCTTAAAAAGAGAGAAAGCTAGAAACAGAAGAAAGAACTGAGAACTCAAACCCAAGGCTCTTAACTACTTGGAAGTAAGGCATTTGAAGACAAACTATAAAAAATTATGGACAGGAAACAGCCAATATTCCAGGGGGATAAACACACAGTTGAGACAAGTAAGCCTAGACAAAATAGTTTTCAAAAAAGACGGAGGGCACCTGGGTGGCTCAGTCAGTTAAACGTCTGCCTTCAGCTCAGATCATGATCACAGGGTCCTGGGATCGAGTCCCACATTGGGCTCCCTGCTCGATGGGGAGCCTGCTTCTCCGTCTGCCCTCCCCCACCCCTGCCCCACATCCCACTTGTGCTGGAGTATGTGTGCAAGTGTGCTCTTTCTCTCTTCTCTCAAAAATAAATAAAATCTTGGGGGAGAAAAAGGAGGCAATGGGCAAGCAATGCTTGTCCCATCAGAGTCACCAACACAGCATTCTGTTCTGTTTTTTTACTTTGTCAAGTGCATTTTTAGGGATGCTTTCAAGAAAGAAAGGAAAAAAAGTTGCAATGGACTGTGGAGTGAATCAAAATAAGATAATTAAAGTAAGAAACTGAGAAGTTCACCATGAAATGGAGAAGAAAAAGGAATGACTGGCTGGAAAAGTGGCCACAGGGTCCGTCTGTAGGAATGGTTCTTGGTTGGTTGTGGTGGTCTACTTGGAGGCTAACAAGAATCCCGTTTGGAGGGCCAGATTAATGAAACCAGATAAAAAGGAGATAAAGAGTGAAATCTTGAAAAAGACAAAGTGAGTAGACTTTGTGAAATACCAGGAAAGGCTTCTGGGGAAGGATCCAGAGGCAGAAAGAAGCCCTAGAGAATACATCAAGGGAAATAAAAAATGGGCTTGCTTAGTAATAACCCACATATTTGACGCTGTACATTTCATCCTTTTCTGGTCTCAATGGATGATCCAAACTGGTCCCCTTGTTTGTCAGTTCACAATTCTTTCTCCTTTCCAATGTTGTCTCCACAATGCTCAAATTCCCTGCCCTGTGTGTTAAGGGTGTGTGAGTGTTCTGGAGGGTCAGAATCAATCTAAAACATACTTGACATGTGTAGAAGGTGATCTCTGTCCTGTTCAGAACAAGACTGAAGCCCATCCTGTCACCATCAAGGGTTCTCTTTGCTTGGTATACTTGGCCTTTTCTCCTTTCCTTCTCCACTTGGTGGAATTAATATGGTCCTGGAAGAGCCCGAAATATTTTTTCTGCAAGTGTTCATCCAGATCTTCTACCTGTCACCCTCTGCAACATTTCTGTTGGTGAGTAACTCACATCTCTGTGTAGGTGGAGTTGAGAGCTGATATAAGTAAGATGTGATGCCATGATTTCGTGTTCATGAGCAGCAGGGAGAATTTCAAGTTCTGATTTAGAAACACTGACAGGCACAAAGCAGAGAGGTGATGTATCCACACCAGAGTCACAGTCCGAAGGAGCAGCTTTATCTCCAGCCTCCTCTGTGTGTGTTCACACTCTACATCCCCCAAGTGAACGTGCCATCGCTTGACATAACACATCCACTCACAACAGAGTCAGAGGCTCCTTCTTAGCAGTTTTGGGGGATGGAAAAAAGACAACGTCCCTGTTCCCATTCTTTTCAGCCTCTTCAAAGTTTTGTGACCCTGAGAAAGTTTTTTAGTCTGTCTGCATTTCAAAGAGAAACCAATGTCATTGGTTTCTTATACACAGGGAAACTTTCTTACTTCCCAGAGTTTGGAGTAGGTTTAGTGAGGTCATAGATGTCTTCACATGTCCAAAAAGACATAGATGTCTTCAAAATAGCTAAGGCAGAGGTAGAGTCAAGATGGCGGAGAAGCAGCAGCTGAGACGACTTCAGGTAGCGGGAGATCAGCTAGATAGCTTATCTAAAGATTGCAAACACCTACAAATCCAACGGGAGATTGAAGAGAAGAAGAACAGCAATTCTAAAAACAAAAAATCAACCACTTTCTGAAAGGTAGGACTGGCGGAGACGTGAATCCAAAGCGACAGGAAGATAGACCGCGGGGGGAGGGGCCGGCTCCCGGCAAGCGGCGCAGCAACGGAGCACAAAATCGGGACTTTTAAAAGTCTGTTCCGCTGAGGGACATCGCTCCAGAGGCTTAACCGGGGTGAAGCCCATGCGGGGTCAGCGTGGCCTCAGGTCCCGCAGGGTCACAGAAGGATCGGGGTGTCTGAGTGTCCCAGAGCTCGCAGGTATTAGAACGGGAAAGCCGGCTACAGAGACAGAGCCGAGGAGTGACTCTCAGCTCGGGCTTACCTTGAACCGGTCGCAGGCTCGGTGAGCTCGGAGCGCGGCCGGAGGCCAGGGTGACGGGAGTAACTGGGCTCTGTTCTCTGAGGGCGCACTGAGGAGTGGGGCCCCAGGCTCTCGGCTCCTCCAGGCCAAGACTGGGCGGCCGCCATCTTCATTCCCGCCCTCCGGACTCTACGGAAAGCGCTCAGGGAACAAAAGCTCCCGAAAGCAAACCCGAGCGGATTACTCAGCCCGGCCCCTGGTAAGGGCGGTGCGACTCCGCCTGGGGCAAAGACACTTGAGAATCACTACAACAGGCCCCTCCCCCAGAAGATCAACAAGAAACCCAGCCAGGACCAAGTTCACTTACCAAGGACCGCAGTTTCAATACCAAAAAGAGCAGGAGAATTCCAGAGGAGGAGAAAGCAAAGCACGGAACTCATGGCTTTCTCCCCATGATTCTTTACCTTTGAAGTTAATTTAATTTTTTTTCTTTTTCAATTTTTTTTCTCTTCTTCTGCTAAATTTTTTTAACCTTTACCCTTTTTTTAAACGTTTTTTAACTAGTTTACCTAATATATATATATTTTTTTCCTTTTTATATTTTTTCATTATTGGTTTTCTTTTTTAATTGTTTCTTTTTTTTTTTTCTGAACCTTTTTATCCCTTTTCTCCCCCCTCACGATTTGGTATCTCTTCTGATTTGGCTAAAGCATATCTTCCTGGGGTTGTTGACACCCTTTTAGTATTTTACTTGCTCCTTCATATACTCTCATCTGGACAAAATGACAAGGAGGAAAAATTCACCACAAAAAAAAAAAACAACAAAAAGAAAAAAAAAAAAAAGAACAAGAGGCAGTACCAAAGGCTAGGGACCTAATCAAAACAGACATTGATAATATCTCAGATCTAGAGTTCAGAATGACGATTCTCAAGGTTCTAGCCGGGCTCGAAAAAGCCATGGAAGATATTACAGAAAACGTCTCTGGAGAGATAAAAGCCCATTCTGAAGAAATAAAAGAACTAAAATCTAACCAAGTTGAAATCAAAAAAGCTATTAATGAGGTGCAATCAAAAATGGAGGCTCTCACTGCTACGATAAATGGGTCAGAAGTGAGAATTAGTGATATAGAAGACCAAATGACAGAGAATAAAGCAGCTGAGCAAAAGAGGGACAAACAGCACTGGACCACGAGGGGAGAATTCGAGAAATAAGTGACACCATAAGACGAAACAACATTAGAATAATTGGGATTCCAGAAGAAGAAGAAAAATGAGAGGGGAGCAGAAGGTATATTGGAGAGAATTATTGGAGAGAATTTCCCCAATATGGAAAAAGGAACAAGTATCCAAATCCAGGAGGTTCAGAGAACCCCCCTCAAAATCAATAATAATGGGTCCACACCCCGTCACCTAATAGTAAAATTTACAAGTCTTAGTGACAAAGAGAAAATCCTGAAAGCAGCCCGGGAAAATAAAACTGTAACATACAATGGTAAAAATATTAGATTGGCAGCAGACCTATCCACAGAGACCTGGCAGGCCAGAAAGAGCTGGCAAGATATATTCAGAGCATTAAACGAGAAAAACATGCAGCCAAGAATACTATATCCAGCTAGGCTATCATTGAAAATAGAAGGAGAGATTAAAAGCTTCCAAGACAAACAAAATCTGAAATAATTTGCAAACACCAAACCAGGTCTACAGGAAATATTGAAAGGGGTCCTCTAAGCAAAGAGAGACCCTAAAAGTAGTAGATCAGAAAGGAACAGAGACAATATACAAGAATAATCACCTTACAGGCAATATAATGGCACTAAATTCATATCTCTCAATAGTTACCCTGAATGTTAATGGGCTAAATGCCCCAATCAAAAGACACAGGGTATCAGAATGGATAAAAAAACAAAACCCATCTATATGTTGCCTACAAGAAACTCATTTTAAACCCGAAGACACCTCCAGATTTAAAGTGAGGGGGTGGAAAAGAATTGACCATGCTAATGGACATCAGAAGAAAGCAGGCGTGGCAATCCTTATATCAGATCAATTAGATTTTAAGCCAAAGACTATAATAAGAGATTAGGAAGGACACTGTATCATACTCAAAGGATCTGTCCAACAAGAAGATCTAACAATTTTAAATATCTATGCCCCTAACGTGGGAGCAGCCAACTATATAAACCAATTAATAACAAAATCAAAGAAACACATCGACAATCATACAATAATAGTAGGGGACTTTAACACTCCCCTCACTGAAATGGACAGATCATCCAAGCAAAAGATCAACAAGGAAATAAGGCCTTAAATGACACACTGGACCAGATGGACATCACAGATATATTCAGAACATTTCATCCAAAAGCAACAGAATACACATTCTTCTCTAGTGCACATGGAACATTCTCCAGAATAGATCACATCCTCAGTCCTAAATCAGGTCTCAACTGGTATCAAAAGATTGGGATCATTCCCTGCATATTTTCAGACCACAATGCTCTGAAGCTAGAACTCAATCACAAGAGGAAATTTTGAAAGAACCCAAATACATGAAGACTGAACAGCATCCTTCTAAAGAATGAATGGGTCAACCAGGAAATTAAAGAAGAATTGAAAAAATTCATGGAAACAAATGATAATGAAACACAGCGGTTCAAAATCTGTGGGACACAACAAAGGCAGTCCTGAGAGGAAAATACATAGCAGTACAAGCCTTTCTCAAGAAACAAGAAAGGTCTCAGGTACACAACCTAAGCCTACACCTAAAGGAGCTGGAGAAAGAACAAGAAAGAAACCCTAAACCCAGCAGGAGAAGAGAAATCATAAAGATCAGAGCAGAAATCAATGAAATAGAAACCAAAACAACAACAGAACAAATCAACAAAACTTGGAGCTGGTTCTTTGAAAGAATTAGTAAGATTGATAAACCCCTGGCCAGACTTATCAAAAAGAAAAGAGAAAAGACCCAAATAAATAAAATCATGAATGAAAGAAGAGAGATCACAACACCAAAGAAATACAGACATTTATGAGAACATACTATAAGCAACACTACGCCAACAAATTTGACAATCTGGAAGAAATGGATGCATTCCTAGAGACATATAAACTACCACAACTGAACCAGGAAGAAATAGAAAGCCTGAACAGACCCATAACCAGTAAGGAGATTGAAACAGTCATCAAAAATCTCCACACAAACAAAAGCCCAGGCCCAGATGGCTTCCCGGGGAAATTCTACCAAACATTTAAAGAAGAACTAATTCCTATTCTCCTGGAACTGTTCCCAAAAGTAGAAATGGAAGGAAAACTTCCAAACTCATTTTATGAGGCCAGCATCACCTTGATCCCAAAACCAGACAAGGATCCCATCAAAAAAGAGAACCACAGACCAATATCCTTGATGAACACAGATGCAAAATTCTCACCAAAATACTAGCCAATAGGATTCAACAGTACATTAAAAGGATTATTCACCACGACCAAGTGGGATTTATTCCAGGGCTTCAAGGTTGGTTCAACATCCGCAAATCAATCAATATGATACAACACATGAATAAAAGAAAGAACAAGAACCATATGATACTCTCCGTAGATGCAGAAAAAACATTTGACAAAGTACAGCATCCCTTCCTGATCAAAACTCTTTAAAGTGTAGGGATAGAGGGCACATACCTCAATATTATCAAAGCCATCTATGAAAAACCCACCGCAAATATCATTCTCAATGGAGAAAAACTGAAAGCTTTTCC